>NC_045606.1:23304661-23607691 GCF_009762305.2 Zalophus californianus | reverse complement strand
ATAGTTAGATTTATTATTTGGGATAAATAATTTGTCCCCTCTGGTTTTCAATTTCTACTTCTATAAACTGAGGGTATTGGATTAAATGAGCTCTAATCCTAGGAGTAAGTTTTAAATTGGATAACTGTAAAAAGCACACACACACATTGTTTTCTCACAGATTGATGATACTTTCATGTTATCCTCAAACACACAATGGTTTATGTACAAAAAAGGAGGGAAGATTCTAAGCCCTTTCTTTAAAAATTGGCCACCTGATATGCCAACCCAACAAGGTATGGAAGAATTAAGGGGATGCCATAACTTTGAGGAAGATATATGCTTTTCTACATGTCTAAAGGAGTAGATAAAAAGGGTAATATTTCTCATGCATGGTACAATGTGCCATCTAATTATAAGTAGAATTTCATGTGGGTTTTCAATGAACTTGATATAGAATTTTAAAAAAAGTATCAAAACCCTCAACTGTAAAGATATCAAATATCTTTAAAGAGTGATTTACAGTTTAAAATAAAGCTATTAAGTTGAATGTAAAAATAAAATGTGTTATCCCTAAATTAGGTTTTACTATAAACCTCAATGTGTAGTTTGTCCCATAGAATTAATGAATACACACCATTGCTTATTTTCCATTGGGTTTATTGATTTAATAAATAAGAATTCTAAATTGTACTTTGAAGAGCTATTTTTTTACTCTCTTTAACAAAATGGTTTTATTTCAGTACTTTTTATTTCTCCTAATAATGTTAGTGCCCATGGCATTTAATAAATCTTATAAATTAGTATAAAAATGTATCAACGCACATTCTTGTTTTTTATGAGTCTGACTTCCCTGTCGGGTATGCTGAAAGAAAAATATATAGGTATCACAATTCTTTTAGAACAGTTCAGAAGAACTTTTGCTTACCTTAACAGATAGGAGTAAGGATCTGAGTCTATCTTAGAATTAAGGTTTTTTTTATTGATGCTCATAGTATTTTTGTGGACCATAAATACACTTTTCTTTGACTAACAAACATCAAAAAACAAAAGCAGCATATGCAAAAGCAAATAAACCAACAAGAAGCTGAGCTTCTCCCTGTCATCCTTCTATTTTTCTACTCAGCACATTTGCTACATTTTTCCAAGTAATAAAGATGAGCCACTTTGTTAATTACAAGACCAGAAGGAATGTACAAATAAGCAGCTTTTTTTCTATCCACTAAGTGCATTGATCCCATTCGACCTGAGAACTATCGGGATCTTTGGTTTCTCAAAGGCACTGTTGACTATTCAAAGAAAACTGAATGTGCAGATGGGTTTCACAGAATGGATTAGCTCATTGGCTGTGCTCTTTGCTAGTTGTGTACACTTGAGATATTTTCTTAATTTCTCTGTGTCCCAGTTGTTTTTCATCTGCAAAGTGTAAATATTTTTTTAAAAAGTACTTTTTAAAACAATTTTTGTATCCATTTTCAAAATTTTAAATTGTTTCCAGTTTTATTAAAGTATATTGACAAATAAATATATATATATATACTTAAGGTGTACAATGTGATATTTTGATACAGGTACATATTAAGTGACTGTCACAATCAAGCTAATTATAATATTCATCGCCTCACATAATTACCTTTGTTGTTGTTGCTTTGGTAGTGACACCATTTAAGATCAACTCTCTTAGTAAATTTCAAGTACACAATACAGGATTATTAACTCGTAGTCACCCTCCTGTACATTAGCTATGAGAACTTATTCATCCAGCATAACTGAAACTTTATACATTTTGACCAACATCTCCCCATTTCCCCTACCCCCTAGTCTACTAAAAAAGTTGAACTCATAAAAGCAGAGAGTCAACCCTACTTCTCCAATCAGGCAGTACCTGCCACCTCAATATTGTGCTGCCTAGTACCGTTGTGCAAAGCACTTCTATTGCTCTTATCAACTTTATTGTAAAGACATGTTTCCTACCCACTAGCCTCTAAAGGCAAACCAACCGGCAGAATAACTTCAAAACTTTGAGTAAGGTCAGGTTTAATTCTTCATAACTCTAATACCTCCCATAACTTAAAAAGTGCTGGCACAAAGTATGTATTAAATATTCCCTTAATAAACAAAATAATTATTGCTGATAAAATTAGTAATTTTTATGGATTTGTGGTAGGTGCAGTTTTGATTTTTAGGAACCTGTAAAGCATCAGTGAAGAGTCCATTGGCTTGGTGAGTGTGTCGTTACAGCTGAATCAGAAACATATGTTAAAAGGGAATGAGCTTCCCAAGTGGGTAAAATAATCTTGAATTAATGTATGTAATAAAGCAGGCATGACAGGACTTGTGAACTCTCTAAAATATTATTATAGCACTTAGTGTAATCTCATTTTTGTACTTAGTAGCGTCATTGTGTAACTTGGCCTCGAAGAATTTAATTTTAGAAAGCCTAAAGTACGCTTGTGGGGAAAATTTTGGAAGAATCTACATTGCCAGCTAAGCTTTTCTTCTATCCTCTAAATTGATATAGGGAAACATTTATTTTTGTTTCCAGAAAGTAAAAGTAATCAGAATGGCAAGTTAGCCACAATTAATGAACCGAACAAAAACCAAATTTTACAATCTTCTTTTTATTTAAAGAAAAGCCATACTAGAAGAAATACTTCTATAAATGACATGTTTAATGGACAAGGCTTTAAAGAAATGTCTTATCTTCATGTAAAGAATCATCTTTATTTGCAATGATTATTTCCAATTAAAATAAAATGTAGACATATAATTGTTCTTTCCTTGTAATGATGTCAAGTACACACTGGTATTGAATAAATTGTATTTTGCTTAATTAATTGTAATGATCAAGGCATTCTGACATTATTATGCAGTCTTTGTTAGCTAGTGTTCAAATTTGATCCACCTACCATTTCAGTAGACTACAAATAGAAGCCAGGTTTTGACTTACAAATTAATTTCATGTCAGTATTATTCTATTATTTTAATCCTGAATAAATATATTTCATTAACTAAAAGGTAGGGCCCCTTAAGGAAAGTAATGATAATTGTTGATATGTATTTACATAAATACAAAGTTCCTCAATATCATTTTACAAGTGTCAGAGCCGGATCCAATCTCAGGTCTCCTGATGCTAAATTCCTAGCCCTGTGCATTCTATGATATTGCTTATGCCAATAAACTTGGGGTTTTTTTATGCCCCTACACCCCTTTTTACATACTCCAACTCTGTGTAGATGCTGGCTTCGAACGTCACCCAGTCTCTGCCCCGTTCTTTCACTTCCTTCTGCTCTTGGCAATGTGACAATGAGTCTAGTAGACATTCTGGTAAACTAGCCACTATTAAAGAGCTAATAATCCATGTCCAAGATTGAGATCAACAAATCATGCTTATCTTAAGATTTTTAGTAGCAGTGTGGTAGGCTTTTTTGGTCGCCATTGGCTTTACAATTCTCCAATTGCTTTACATATATAAAGTAGGTATTCCTTTACAAAATTGCTTGAGTAAATGAACCCCCCCGCCCTTGAAATGTTAGAATTTCCTCATTCTCACTCTTAATCATCATTATCTTTACTTTGTCATCCTCGTCTTGCATTTTTCGATTGGCCAAAGTACTTTACAGGCAATGTGTCATCAAACTAAAGTATACTTCTATTTATCAAAAATGGAAAAACGAACTATTAACTATTGAGCACGGACGACAATGTACAGATAGGGCTTACTCACAACATCATTACCAACAATTGGAACAAAACCTGAAATTTCTGATTTCTGGCATACCCTGGTGGTGCTAATTTGACCACCTTTTAAAAAAATTAACCATGGTAATAATTTTTGAACACTGAATGACAACTAGATTATGTTTCCAAAATATATCTTTCCAACTTTTTATTATCTAAAACACAAAGCAAAAACAAAGCCCAAATAACCAAAAAAAGGTTCTCTGCCTTGATTAATGATTTTTGAAATTATGTTTTAGTTATCCAATAATTCAATATAAAATAATTTGCACATTTTTAACATGAGAACAATCCTCTCCCTATGGATTGCATTTATACCTGAGATTCATGTGTTCGTCCCTGGTATTCACAAAGAGATGAAATGACAGCAGCTTTAGTTTGTTTAGACTTTTATTCCAACAGGCAAACTGTTTCCCCAGCTTTAGGACACAGAAGTGGCTAAGAGGATGAGACCACACATAAAAGAATGGGTTCCAGACATAAAATACCTATGGCTATAAAGGGAGGAACAGATGGTGTACATCAGAATTCTCCAAATAATAGGAATGTACTATTTTATGTGGATCCCTAAAACCTGGTCTTAAAATCTTTAACAAGCTGAACACACTTGCTCACGACTCTTCGATCATTAGAATGTAAAACAATTAAGGCTGCTTGATAAGGGGAAAGTGAATACTGAAGCTATGTTGGTACTTTCTGTCAGAATCCTGAGTTATAAGTTAGATGTGTTAATTAAAGTTGATAAAAATATAATAAAGAGCCCCAAACTAAAAATAGTCATCAGCCTTTCTTTCTTGCCTCCAGGACTCTTTGGCTTTCCCCTCCTGCTTTCCCTTTTTGCTTCTGTTGCTGGTCCATCTGCTCCATCTGCTAAGGTCCACTTAACAGTGTAGTGCTTGTTGGTTTAAGAAAAAGCGTGCCAAACGAAAGTGATAAGTGGTTTTCCTGCTAAAACGCAAGGTAATTTGTAGAGCCATCAAAATCCAAATGTTTTTAACTCTCGTATCTGTGTGTATATATACGTTGTTGGGCAATGGATCCTGCAAGAAAAATTGTGTGGCTTGTCAAGGAGTCAAAGATGCCTCTTACAAAATTGTTAAGAAAACATTAAGAAAAAAAGACATTGGAAGACAGGTTAACTACTTAATAACTAACTTCTTTTTTTAAGTCCACTTTAACCATGCTCACTTTGCTCACAATTAGTGTCACCAAGGTAAATAAGCTCCTGTGAGAACACTTCGATCTCAGTTGTGTTTGGGTAGAAAAATAAGTTGTTCCTTACACCCCCCTGAATTGATTTTCTGAATAATATATGAGGAGTATTTTTTTTTTCAAGCAATGTAATTGCCTTGTTTTCCCTTTCGGGAGGAATACAGAAGAATGCATTTCCTAAAACTGAAGATATACATATTATTACCAGGAATAGATCTTGCATAATGGAAAAAATATTGACCTAGAAATCAGGACTTTTGAGCTCTAATCCTTACTCTGTAACTACCAAAGTTACTTTCCAACTTCGGCAAGTATCAGTTCTCTGGGTCTCACTTCCCTAAACTGTAAGAAAGGGCTTTGGACTTAGTCTTTAAAGTACTGTCAAATTCTAAAATTATTTTTACCTATCTTGATGCAGTTAAATGTGTTTCCTCAAGTGTGCTTCTATTACCTCTTACAAGACCAGTTTTTTTTTTTTTTTTCTTGACTTTCTCAGAGATTACAGGCTTTAACATAAAGACAATGGAAAATAAGAAACTTCTTTTAGGTAAATGCAGATTAGAATTCAGAAACTCCACCACAAATACCATAAAATTCTCAGCCTCCTTGCTCATTATTAGGTAGATGGTCTTGGAAAATCCATGTATTAATTAAGAGAAGTGAGAGATAATTTACTGAATGCACAAGCAATGAGCAGATTCCTATGTCAGCCCAATATGCAATTTGATAGTAGATTCAAAGAATATTAGAGCAGACAGGAATTTTGTAACTTTTTATTTTCACAAATACGTAAAAAGAGAGGCAGTGAATGATTTTTGTGTGTTCTTTTACAACTTTATTGGGGTAAATTTATATAAAATTAACTGCTAATTTATAGAGTATAATTTTGTGTTTTGACATAAGTATACACCTGTGCATGTCTCGTCAAATCAACAAAATTGTCATATTCTTTACCCCCGAAAGCTTCTCTGTGCCTTTTTATAACCTTTCCTACCGTCCTTATTCATCCCCAGGCAACCATTGACCTGTTTTTTGCTTCTGTATATTAGTTTGCATTTTCTATAATTTTTTACAAATGCAATGATACAGTATGTGCTCCCCCCCTTTTTTTTTTGGTCTGGATTCATTCACTCAGCATATTTATTTTCAGACTCATCTACGTTATTACAATTGGAAGACAATCCTCCATGGGTCTCTCATATTTTCTACATGTCTTATGAGCAGAGTCACCTACTGCTTTTGTTCTGGATTGTTTTTGCAGGGATGTTTGTATAGAGAAGACACTGGGAAGATAGCATCTCCCTCCAGAGCAAAGGGCAGGTTTGTGTACCATCCAGTATGATAAAGATGTCTTCCTACAGGATAAAGTTTAAGCAGTAAGCCTCCTATAAAATACTTGAGTTCCTAAGCTTGAGGTCCTTGTACTGTAACATAAAGTATTGCATGAGCCCTCTTCATAGTGTCCTGTTTGAACTGGGGGTTCAGGGAACCCATGCTACCCTGGCTACTGCTATTGTTATGCATAAGAAAGTTCCTTGTCTCTGACCCAGGAGACTCTAGCTTGTTAGCTGGCAAATACAGGAAAGAAACGTTCAAGTTCTCAGCAGTTAGTTCATTCTTTTTTATTAGTGACTGTTAGTGCATTTTATGGCTATATCTCAATTTATTAACACATTCATCAGTTAATGGATATTTAGGCTGTTCCTAATTCTGGCAATTACAAGGAAAAAAGCTGGTATGAACATTTATGTACAAATATTTGTGTAAACTATACTTCCATTTCTCTTTGGTAAATACACAGTAGTAAAGTGACTGGCACATAGAGACATATGGTTAATTTTTAAAGAAACTGCTCCACAGTTTTACAAAGTGGTTGCATCATTTTACATTCCTACCAACATATCTTGATAATAATCCTCATTAGTTACAATGTCTTGTAGAATCTATGTCCATACTTTTTTGTCTTTTGATAAATGGAAGCTCCGGGGGCAGTTACGGGTCTCAAGGTGGCACGTTTCGTAGGCTGGGCTCCTCTGCTGGGTAGGCTGTAGGCGGCTGAGCGCTCTGGTGGTACAGTGGGCTATGCTCCAAGGCTGGCCAGGGTCCCTGTTCAGGCTCCCTGGTTACGTGGGACCACAGACGGCGTTCAACAGGCGGGCAGGGCGGCTGCCCCGACTCCCTGCCCCAGCAGCACTGTAGGCTGTAGTGCTTTGCGGCTGCCCCCGTTCTCTGCCAGGCTTCCGGGAGGGGCAGGCTTGGAGGCAGCAGATTTGCTTCCTTGTCAAGGGGCAGCGGTAAAACGGGTTGCTACGGCCCGCTAGAGGCCCAAATTAGGCAGAACTGCCAGCCAAGGTCCCCGGCGAGAGGGAACAACCAGCAGAGCCACGGCTGAGATCCCCGCTCAGGTGCAACGGTAGGTAGGAGCTGGTGCTTGGCGGCTGTAAGCCCCGCCCCCCTTCTCCGTCAGATCCCGCCGATTCCCCCAGTGATCGCGCCCAGGCGAGCCCCGAGTGGGCCCCCGGGAAACGTCCTGCAATGCTGGGGAAACTGGATGTCCACCTCCGGTTTTCTTTAACCCCCTTGTGACCCTGTAGGCCCAGAGGAGCCCTCCTGAGGCAGCGCTTGCCAGCCTGGGGCAATGGCGACGGGGAGGGGAGCCATTTCTCTTACCCTCCTAATGGGGTCCGTCTTGGTCTCTGTGGTGCAGGGGGGTGCTTTAGCCTCACCCCTGGGTTCCGGGATTTTCTCAGTGGTGTCTTGTCTGTGGATGGATGTGGGTGGATCTGGTGAGTGGAACTGAAGTCAGAAGGATGTTACCTCCTCAGAAAATGGTGGCCGGTCCAGCTGGGGCACTGGCGGCAAGCTCCTAACAGCCCGGAAAGCTTGGTTGGTGATGGCAGAACCTGGGAAGGCTGACAAGAAACAAACTGTTGATACACACAACAACTTGGGTGAATTTCAAAAACTTTGCTAAGTGAAGGTAGTCAAACACTGTATTCTGTCTGGTTCCATTTATATGAAATTCTAGAAAAGGCAATGTTACGACAGAGAGCAGATGGGTATTACCTGGGTCTGGCAATTGGGGAAGGGAATTCGTTTCGAAGAGGCCCAAGGAAATTTTGCTGAGGTAACGTAAATGTTTTATAACGTATCGTGATCATATTTACAGAACTGCACACAATTACCTAAACTCAGTTATCTGTATACTTAAAATGGATGAGTTTTATTATATGTAATACAGACTTTAGTAAATCTGGGGAGAGAGACACAGAGAGGGAGAGAGAGAGGGAAAGAGAAGATTGGGAAGGTTCAGACTTGAACTGGATTGGACCATGAGGTATAGCCAACTCTTGATGAGTAAGTCCTTGAAAGATCTATCTGACAGGCACAAAGGAATTTACAATAAGTTACTCCTAAGGCTAGCCTACATAGACAGGGAAAAAAAGATGCACTTCTCCACCTATTCAGTTTGCCCAGAGGAAAACAGCCAAGAAAAAAACCCCACAAAACAATAAAAAGACCTCAGCTGAACAAAATCAGGGTGAATTCCTCTGATTGGCAGGATCCATTTGGCATCTAGAAAACTGAGCTGCATGAGAATCTAGTAAACATAGTTTTTAGTTTGATACCTATTGAGGTACAAGAAGAAAAAAAATAGAGGAATGGCAGTTGAACGAGCCAATAAATAGCATCTACCAAATGTTGCTTGGCTTTTCTTATTGATTTGTATATCTTGATAATAATATTTATCAATTGCAGTATCTAATAGCATTTATTTGCATACTTTTTAATCTTTTGATAAATGGAAGCTCTTAAGGTAGTTATGCCTTTCAATGTCCTTTTTATTATTTGTGTTTATTATGTATAATATAAGCAATCTTTCACTATCCCATGTTCATAATTGTTATTTTCTATTCTCTAAACTTTTATATTTTATGTGTTATTTATGTATTTTTAATGAGATGTAATTGACATATAATATTATATTAGTTTCAGCTATACAACATAATGATTTGAGATTTATATACATTGCAAAATTATCACCACAATAAGTCTAGTTAACATTCAGTAGTTTGCCTTTTCATTTTGATGAAATGACCTAGAATTTATTTGTGTGTGATTTCAGGTAAGGACTCAATTTCCTGGAAAAGCAATTATCCCATCACTAATTTACTGAAACTCCATCTTTTCTCTACTATCCTCAAAGGCATATCTGTCATATGAACATGGTTTGTTTCTTGGCACTTTATCCTATCCTCCTAATTTGTTCTTTTTTAATGCAATCTTTTCTTTAATAATAATTTTATATTCAGCAATATTGGTAAATTCTTTCAGTAGGTTAATAATTAATCTGTAGCTTCTCTTGTGTTTCCTAAATGGAAAATCATGTTATCTGAGTATAACTAGTATTTGGTGTCTTTTCTTCTTTCTTACATATGCTTTGTTTGATATTCAAATACTGAATAATTTTTATGTTTTTACTAAGCTGTCTGGTTTTTGTGTCCCCCATGGGCTCTAAAAATCAATGCCTTGATTCTCTTCTGGTTCATGAGTTTCAGTGGAGGTTCTTATTCCCTGGATTTTTTTTTCTGTGAAAACTCTGAAACCTAGCTTGAAGACAGGCTTCTCCAAATAAGATCTGAATTTGCTTTTTCTTAGGCTCCTAGGACACTATAAACTAGAAATACTTACACCTGAAATCTCAGCTTGAGTTTTTGTTTGTTGGTTTTGTATTTTTTTTTTTTTTAGTCTACTCAGATAAACATATTCCATTGGACAACTGGCCTGTGGTTATGAATTACCACATTTTGATTTTGGGTTAAATCTGCATTCAGCATTTAGATTCTTAAAGAAGCAGGTTTATTTCTAGGTCCTTTTTTGATAAGGCTATGGCCTTTTAGTGACCCAGCTGTAGGAGTGAGTTTGTCTGCCATTAGATTCTCCACTGTGGAAAGGGTGGTTCCTGGGTTTCATCTCTTTCCCCCTGTATCTTGGCAACAAAAAGTAAAATTCAAGATCACTCTTATCAAATGCCCTTAGGATGAGTTAGCTCTTTAATATCTTAGCAGCTCAACATTGATTTTTAAAAGGCTTTTAAAATATTTTATCTTTAAAAAAATATTTTATCAAACATTCTTATCTTTTTTTTAAATCAGGAAGTCATTTATTGTACCTGTTCTCTCAAGCTGCAGAAAATGGATCTGCTTAATCTTTACATGACTAAATTCCATATTTCAGAGGTTAAGAAAATTATTTATTGTTTTTCAAATATTACTTATAAGATTAAGATGATTTATAAGAGTTGGGAATTCATATAAAAATTAATAGAATTAAATATATACTTGCTTCTGGAGTTCCTGGGTGGCTCAGTCAGTTAAGCATTTGACTTTGACTCAGGTCATGATCTTGGGGTCCCGGGATCCAGCCCCGTGTCAGCCTCCCTGCTCAGCGAGTAAGAGTCCTTGGCTTCTCCCTCTCCCTCTGCCCTTCCCCCCCCTTGTGCATGCATGTGCTTGTTCTCTCTCTCTCTCAAATAAATAATCTTTAAAAAAAGTAATATATATATTATATGTATATTGCTTCTAAGCCTATTAGCTAGGAACATAATTATACCTGATTCAAAAATAAATATATTTTCACTTTATATAAAATTGCCATTTTTTATAAATGATGACACAAATGTAGAAGACAAAAGAAGTGCCAGAAGTCATTAAAAAATGCACATAAAAGAATTAGTAGTTTTGGCATTAGGCAACATTTTCTATCATGACCAGATGTAATGAGTATGAACCTAGTTGTGCTCTACTTTTTCCTCTTCTAGAAAAACTGCTCAGGTGCTGAAGTGGTATGAAAGAGGAAAAAAAATTATAAAATATCTCTTAGAACATCTTTATCCCTTCCATCCACATTTGTATTTCCCATCAGTCCTTTATGTTTCCTAATGACTATAATAATGAATATTTAATCTCAGTATGTACTCTGAACTGTAATCTCATAAAACTTAAATGGGATGTCAGGTTTTAAATGTCTTGAAGTCTTGAAGATGCATACTTTCTCCCCTAAACTTCTGCCCAGCGCTTTTGTCCAGTTTACCACTGTTGAGGCTGAGAACCTATCTGTGGATTATCTATTATGTACATAACACTTTAACCTTAAAAACAAAGGAATTTGCTGAGGATCTCTAGATGATATTTCTTTCTAATTCTACTTGAAATGTGTGGATTTCATGGAAACAGCACAATTGCCTCTCGACAGGAATGCAAAAGGATTTTACTTTATCAAACTACTACATTATGGTCTAGAATGGTCCATTCCTGCCATGGGGACACATTATCTTTAGTATTGATTTCTTTTTTGAAAACGTATACCAAAGATCCATTTCAACTAGTATTTCTTTGTAGATTTACCATTCCATTTTATGATCTCTAATATAAATTTTGGGGAAAGATGTTGATGAAAAATATTGCTTAAGTTTGAATATGATCTTTGAAATTGAATTCCTTGCAAGAGAACAAAGATCAAAAAATAGACCGAAGACCAAAATTCCGATTAGAGTCAAGTAGCAAAATGTTCACCTTACATATTTTTCATGGGACAGGAAATAAAAGTTGAGAAAATTGAAACAGCACATATATAAGCTGCTTGATAGATTTCCATATTTCAAGGAGGGTGTTAGCAGCAATTTCACCTTTCGAATAAACAGTTTGGTGAAATTGTAAAGCTTTTAAAGAAATTATTTAAAATAATGCAACATATGCAGTGCCCAATATATCAAACACATTCTTGGGACTAGGTAAAATCTCTGTGAATGTATTCTCCAGGTCAAAATACCAAAATAAAAAATGATAATAATTCTGCCAAAAACTTCTTTGCATGAATGCATATTGTAATATATGAAAGTTAAAAGGATCATACTTCACAGGGAATTGTGTTGTTAATGTTAACTGTATTTGATTGAAATTCATGGGGGCACAGATTACTAAAACTAAATAGAATGCATGTGCTTTTCCAGAAGCAAACTCATCTATGAAGCTGATTGAAAATATAGTTGAATTTTATATCTGAATGTACTATAGGGGAGTATGGTGGAAATTATGACCCTGCTGGGGATGAAGCCTATTATCTTATATCATGACAGTTGCAAATATAGTAAACAATAAATTTGTTATTATTACTGGATTTGAACCAAAGTAAAAATCTATTGCAAATAGTAAAACCATACAGAAGAAATCAACCACGCTAGCTCTGGTAATACTTTTCTAATGAAATACTTTGAATTGCATACGTATCAAAATGTAAACAGCACTTAAAAGATTGTTGACGATGACTCCTCTGAGGACGATAATGAAGTATTACCACTGTTTGCCATTTCAAAAGAGAAAATAAATTGAAGGTCGTGAATGAAATTCTTTCCAGTTTTTAGTAAAATGGTAGAGAATTTAATATATCACAAAAGCAGAGTAATGATTTCATTTTTATGCTGAAGTGGGAAGGGTTCTTTATATTCCACATTCTAACAAATTATAATCTCCTAGATAAAAAGTAAGCAATCACGTAGCTCTGTCTGGCTACCTCCAGTAGGTGAATGTCTACTTATCTTCACTGCTTATGGGTCTATTTTCTTCTTTATGATCTTTAGGTAGAAGGCTATTGGCAATCAAAGACCAGGTCTTAGACGTCTCTTGTCACCTATTGCTGTGTACAAAAATACCCCAAAATTTAGTGTCTTTTTTTTTAAGATTTTATTTATTTATTTATTTGAGAGAGAGAGAGAGAGAGAGAGAGTATGCACTAGACAGAGAGAGTGGGGGGAGGGACAGGGAGAGGGACAAGCAGACTCTGCACTGAACATGGAGCCCTACATGGGGCTCTGTCTTAGGACCCTGAGATCATGACCTGAGCTGAAACCAAGAGTCCGCCACCCTACTGACTGAGCCACCCAGGTGCCCCGCAAAATTTAGTGTCTTAAGACAATAATCATTTTATTTATTTGTTCACAATTCTGTAACTTGGGGAGGGCTCAATGGGGACAGCTCATCTCCCCTTCACATGGCATCAATTAGGCTGAGTTGACTGATGTTAGAGTCAGCTCCTGGACGGCCTCAATTGATAAGCTGAGGGCAAAGTTGATACTGTCCGTTCGCTGGAAGCTCAGCTAAAGCTGTTAATTGAGGACTGTATTCTCCTCCGTGAGATCTCTCCATGTGACTAGGCTGGGCTTTTCACAGCATCACAGTCTCACAGTAGTTGAACTTTGTGCATGTGGTGCACTGCCCCCAAAATGCAAAAGCGGTGTTGCCAAGCTCAAGCCCCGAACTTTCAGAACTAGCAAAGTGTCCTGTCACTTCTGCCATGTTGCATTGCTTAGGTCACAGGTTCAAATTCAAGAGGAGTAGACTATGAAACGTGTAAATACAGAGAAACATCATAACAGATTATCATGTACTTCAGTACTATACATGCAGATGGTACTAACCGAATCATTGATATATGAATGAATTATAGATCATCTGAATCATCTGATTTCAATGTTTTAGTACCTTGATTAAGTTTTTCCTGGTGGTTAGCTAAAACTTCTCCTTATTTAATTTATCTCCAAGTTGAAATTACTATAACTTATAGCTATATCATCTTCACAAAGCATGTTTTAGTTTAAGACAAGTCATTTCCTTTCTGTTTGAAGAATAAACTCATTTTGTTGCCATATAGGAAATAGGAAAGACAGTTAAATACTTGGCAAAGAGAGTTAGTGACTTGTCCTTACAAAGTAGAAGAGTTTCTTTGAATCAAACACAAGACGGTTTGAGTGCTTTCAGGGAGCTGCATAAAGAAGAGCCATTGCACAGGGATAATTTCATCCCTGGTGTCAGGAATGGGCCCTGCGTTGTAAGTTAGGATTCCTAAATTGAAGTCTTAATTCTGCCACAATCAGCAGTGTATCTTAAACCAGCCCTGATCTCCAGAGGTCCATTTTCTCAACTGTAAAATTAGGGAATTGTACTGAAAATTTCTGGAAAAAAAATCCTTCAGCTACAACACTTCAAGGTTCTATTCATAAAACACAAAATATTTGTAAATAAAGAGAGTTTTTATTCCTTTCTATTTGCATAGGCTTTTATGTTCACGCTACGAGCAGAAACCACATCCCAGATTGACAAACATGTACGTCTTTGAAAAATATTTTACCTTATATTTGGAATAGTTCTGGTTTTGTGCTGCTCTAAGTTTGAGATTTCTTTCTTCAGGAAAAAAAATATTTGTATTTTATAAATATATTTCCTTATAGATTGACTCTCTGTGGCTGTTTTTATTAAAACCATTTCTATTTATCTACAAAAGTTTCAAATAAGTGAATGGAATTTTTAAGTTAGTAAACAAATTTATAGAACTGTAAACACGTATCATGGTTTGGCAATATCAGAACATCCTCTGATTCCCTCATTTCTGTGTTTATCTCATCGTAGACCTGGTAAAAAGATCCCCAAGTTCTATATCTTACCAGTGATGGATATTAGATAAAACAGAAATCAAAGTAGTAGGTGAGTAAAAACTCTTCGCAAATAGTCCAGTGGTATGCTGGAGAAGATTGTATCTGCTTGTGAAAACCGATTCCATTTATTTCCTCCAAATCTTCATTTAATAAAGTCCTGTTAATAGGTAACATTAGGGAATATTTACACCATGGATTGGTAAATACTATATATTAGGGCTCTTTTTTTTCCTTCCTGTCAGTTGTTAAACATTTATGTTCATAATACTGAACAAAAGTCAGGGAGTCAGATTGAAGGGATAGGACAAAGATGGACAGTCAGAGTCAGCATTAAACTTAGACCGGAGTGACATGCCAGCCATATAATCTAGCAAAAAGTATTTCTGATAGAGTATTAAGATGTGGGAAAACCATAAACCAGAAACAATCCCAATGGGTTTGAAGAGCAGTAAAGAGGAATAGAATATATTTATCAAGAGGTAGTTCTGTTAGAAGAGATTGGAAGGACGCCTGGGTGGCTCAGTCATTAAGCGTCTGCCTTCGGCTCAGGTCATGGTCCCGGGGTCCTGGGATCGAGTCCCACATCGGGCTCCCTGCTCAGTGGGGAGCCTGCTTCCCCCTCTCCCACTCCCCCTGCTTGTGCCCTCTCTGCCCTCTCTCTCTGTCAAATAAATAAAATTAAGGAAAAAAAAAAGAAGAGATTGGAAATGGAGGCTGAAAGTCAAATTGCATAGGATTTATGAGTCATGATAAGGATTTTGAACTTTAAGACTAAATTCAAAAGGAAGTCCCTAAAGAGTTGAAGCTGAGTTATGACATGATTATATTTGTTTATAGACATAAACTAGATTCTTTGTGCCAAGTGAATTGGGGTTGAGGGTATGCAAGAAGTGCAACCAGTTATGAAACTATTATAATGCTCAAGTGGGAAATAAGGGTAGCTTGGACCAGATTGATGGTATAGATGTGAAGAAATCTATAAAGATTTGGTTATTGTTTGGAGGTTGTTTCTATAGGACTTGATGATGAATTTAATGTGTGGAATAAAGGAAAACTCTCAGGCATGTAGCCTAAGTTTTTCATCAAATCACTACATCATTTACTATTAATGGCAAAGACTATGAGAGGAGAAAAAGACATAGATAGATGGTACTATTTTAAATGTTCTATATTTGAGTTACATATTACATATATAATGAGAGATGTCAAATAGGTAGTTGAATATATAAGTACTGTGGTGCAAGGAAGAGTTCAGGGATATTGATAGAATTTTGAAAGTTATCACTGTATTCTGGATATTTAAAACCAATAATAATAATAATAATAACAATAATAACCCAGTGGACTTACCTAGTGTTAAGAGAAAGAAGAGTATCTGAAACAGATTCTTAGAACACTCCAACATTTAAAGATTTTTATTTATTTGAGAGAGAGAGAATGAGAGAGCACATGAGAGGGGGGAGGGTCAGAGGGAGAAGCAGACTCCCCGCCGAGCAGGGAGCCCGATGCGGGACCCGATCCCGGGACTCCAGGATCATGATCCTAGCCAAAGGCAGTCGCTTAACCAACTGAGCCACCCAGGTGCCCAGCACTCTGACGTTTGGAGGGCAAGAGTAGGAGAGGAGCCCACAAAGCAAAGTGAGTTGAAGGAGCCAAAGAGATCAAAGAAAAACAAGGAGAGTTGTCACTGAAAATAAGAGAATAAAGTTTAAACAAGAAAGCTGTGTTCAATCCTGGTGAGAGTTGATGAATATAAGACCTGAGCTGGACTGGTGGGTCCAGAGACAAAGGGAGTGGCTAAGTAGTAAAAGGACTTAAGGAAGTGGAAACAGGTTGAGTCATCAACTCCTATATATTTTTTTCCATGAAGGGGAGCAGAAAAATGGGAGATGGGGGCTCCATAGAGGAATTGTCTTTAAGATCAAAACTGATCTTAAAATTATGTTTGTTAACTCCACAGAAGTTCTTGTTATTTTATAATAGGATATTTTTATATATGTGATACTTTGGATTATATATAAATATTAACTACTTTTCTCAATTTTTGTCAAAAACTTAATAGATGTATTATCTACCTGGAATTTATTGTATGGTATAAGGTAGGAAGGTTCCTCCACATATAATTAGTTTCCTAAGAATTTTTGTTTAAATGCCCACATTTATAGCCTCAGTTTCTGGATATTTGGTTTCATTTATTTTTCCATTCTTCTATGATCACTAAAGTCTTCAAATTGATATTCTTTTAGGGGATGTATTTTCTTTTTTTCTTTTTTCCTGTCAGAATATCACAAGATATCACAGCTCTGTCTTCAAAGTGCTCATTTTTTACTTTACATGAGCTATAAATTATCCAGTCTAGTTATATTTAAAATTATATAGTTGTATTGATAGGAATTACATAAAATTTATAGTTTGTCTTTACTCCAGAAACATGGCAGACATCTGCATTTTTACAGATAGTATTTTATTCCTCAGTAAAATGTATTTTTTTAGCATAGCCCCATCACTCTTTGCACATTTTCTTGTTTTCTAGAACAAGGTATTCCAGCTCATTCTCCTGTTTCCCTGATAAAGATCTATAATCAAGCATTTTACTAAGGGTTCTGATTCATTTCAGTGGGAGATAGTATTTAGAAATGAATATCTGAGCTCTAAGTGCCCTCTCAGTGAAATTACTGTGGCTTTCCTGGTTGAAAGGAAGAAAGCTATGGGTAGAGAAATAGATCACCCAAGCCACATGTTTGTGGTGAACCCTACTTTTCTCTGACACTGAATCTGTACATATTTCTTTCTTCCAAGTTTTTATTTAAATTCTAGTTAGTTAACATATAGTGTAACATTGGTTTCAAGGGTAGAATTTAGTGATTTGTCACCTACACAAACACCCAGGGCTCATCATAACAAGTGCCCTCCTTAATACCCATCACCCACCCACCTCCCTCTATCAACCTTCAGTTTGTTCTCTATTGTTAAGTTTCTTATAGTTTCTTCCCTCTGTCTTTTCTTTCCCTCTTCCCATATTTTCATCTGTTTTGTTTCTTAAATTCCACATGTGAGTGAAATCATATGGTATTTATCTTTCTCTGACTGACTTATTTCACTTAGCATAATACATTCTAGCTCCATCCATGTCATTGCAAATGGCAAGATTTCATTCTTTTTGATGGCTGAGTAATATTCCATTGTGTATATATATACACACACGAACACTTCTTCTTTATCCATCAATCAGTGGATGGACACTATAGACTCTTTCCATAGTTTGGCTATTGTTAATAATGCTGCTATAAACATCAGGGTGCACGTATCCCTTCAAATCTATATTTTTGTATCCTTTGGGTAAATAGCAAGTAGTGCAATTGCTGAGTTGGAGGGTAGATCTATTTTTAACTTTTTGAGGGACCTCCATACTGTTTTCCAGAGTGGCTGCACCAGTTTCCATTCCCACCAACAGTGTAGGAGGGTTTTCCTTTCTCCACATCCTCACCAACATGTTGTTTCCTGTGTTGTTAATTTTAGCCATCCTGACAGGTATGAGGTATTATCTTGTTTTGATTTGTATTTCCCTGATGATGAGTGATTTTGAGCATCTTTTCATGTGTCTGTTAGCCATCTGGATGTCTTTTTTGGAAAAATGTCTATTCATATCTTCCGTCCATTTCTTAACTGGATTATTTATTTTTTGGGTGTTGAGTTTGATAAGTTCTTTATAGATTTTGGATACTAACCCTTTATCACATATGACATTGGCAAATATTTTCTCCCATTCTGTAGGCTGCCTTTTAGTTCTGTTGATTGTTTCCTTCACACTGCAGAAACTTTTTATCTTGATGAAGTCCCAGTAGTTCATTTTTGCTTTTGCTTCCCTTGCCTCCAGCAATGTGTCCAGTAAGGAGTTGCTATGGCCAAGGTCGAAGAAGTTGCTTCCTGTGTTCTCCTCTAGGATTTTGATGGTTTCTTGTTTCACATTTAAGTCTTTTATCCATTTGAATTATTTTTTATTTCATGTAGGAAAGTGGTCCAGTTTCATTTTTCATTCTTCACATATTGCTGTCCAGTTTTCCCAACACCATTTGTTGAAGAGACTGTCTTTTTTCCATTGGATATTCTTTCCTGCTTTGTCAAAGATTAGTTGACCATGTAGTTGTGGGTCCATTTCTGGGTTTTCTATTCTGTTCCATTGTGAATCTGTGCACATTAATTTAATCCTCTTCAAATTGAATGTTGGCTATCATTCAAAGATTTTCAAAAAGTTCCTCAATTTTACCCCCCTTTCCCCTAATCTGGTTAGGTATTTTAGCCAAAAGTTTTCCAAAAATCTCGAGAAGACTTCATTTTTGTCTTGGTACTGGAATACTTACATATTAAACATACCTTAATATACCAATGCTGGTTAAAATTTCCAGAGTGCTAATAATTTGAAAGTGTCATCTTTCAAATCTTTTAGGCAAAGATCACTTTTTTTAGACTCAAGAGCTTTTTTACACTTTTATCAAATCAGGATACCCACTTATCCTCTACTTTTGATGTACTTATACATCACATATTTTGGAATTCCTTTTGATGTCCTTAAATTCTTGTTTTGTCTAATTTCTAATATGTAACTGACTTGCCATACTTTTAAGATTTCCTGTACATTCATTCCTCATGTATCTCCATATTATACTGTGATTGCCTCTACTTTGATGTAATATTTTCCCCTGAATATTTTAATATTAACAAAACTTTAAAAGTGTCATCAGTAGTTCAAGGATGTAAGAACATCCTCTCTTTGAACTTAATATTTGAAAAAGGTTGCAAAATCACTTTACTGGAGCCACATTTTAGGATTGCAACAGGTTAGAATACCCAGCCTCATACCAAAAATGGTAAGAAAGGTTTTCATTGTAATCAGTTTTTATAACTAAATCAATAAAGCTTTAGAAAGGAATAAAGAGAGAAGAGAAGGAAAGAAGATCCGAGCAAGCTAAAAGTTCCCCATGCTTTAGTTCTACCATACACTTGGAACTGAGCACCCATTTGTGTCCCCACCTCCCAAACACAGAAACCAGGGCAAAAATACAGATGTAAGAAAGGAAAATACAAAGAACAATGTATTGTTTCATTTGTGAAGGAATATTAATTTGACTTCTATAATGAATAAATACCAGCAGTTGCTTTAGTATGCTTTCAAAGCTTTTTTAAATTAAAAAAATTCAAACTGATTCTTTAATTTTTATTTTTTTTAGGTCCTCAAGTATGTGTGCTAGGAAAAATATAGTACATCTTGAGGCAATGTTTGGCTAATAAGTTTCTAATTTTAATAACGTTACCTATATTAGCATAGTTCGGTGTTTTAAGTATTTTTAGACATAGAGTATCAAGGCAAAATAATATGCATCAGAAGTATAAAACTTGTGAGAGAGAAGTTTAGAGTAATTCATTCCTGAGGCCATTTTCTTAGGTGGTTCAATAGATCCATGAGAACAGAGTGAAGTGAAAAGTGATTTATTTTTTTTAAAGAAAAAAATATAGGGAGAAATATTGAGATAAAATTCAACTTCTGACATGAAAAATGGAATAATGCAGCAGCACAAAAAAAAGTATATAATTTAGGCTATTTTCTTGGAGATTAGACTATCACAGTCTTAATGGACAGCTTTAAATATCAAAAAGGGATGAATAACGTAACAACAGGAACTTGATATAAAATGATAGATATTAAAAATAGAGAATGGAACAGGACAAATAATAAAAATTATAATCCATCAAAACTTGCATTTAAAAAATAAATATTGAGACCATGAACCTTGAAACAGATCCAAAGTAGCCAAGATAGTCACATGCTATAAAAAAAATCTATTGTATTTTAAGAAAAAGAAAATTATTTGCATACACAAGCAAAAAGTCACATATAATGGTAAGAAAATCTGACTTTCAGCTGCACATTATGCCAAAAGGTAAAAGAACAACGGATTTAAGAAATTCACAAGAAGAAAAAAAGTCTTAGCTAAGAATTATATGTACCAGCCAAACTTAGACTCAGGAATAAAGATTGCAGACTACCAGTTTGGAAA
Source organism: Zalophus californianus (assembly GCF_009762305.2). Classification (NCBI taxonomy): domain Eukaryota; kingdom Metazoa; phylum Chordata; class Mammalia; order Carnivora; family Otariidae; genus Zalophus; species Zalophus californianus. The sequence goes on along the minus strand of NC_045606.1, from coordinate 23,587,212 downwards.
AGCACAACTTCTGAGAAAAAAGTTCTATGAGCCCTTCCTTCCTGAGAGGCTTACTAGAGAACATCATTCAAACAACCAACATGACTAGTATAAGGAATGGTATTAAGCAAAAAAATTATATTTACTTAACAATGTAAGATTAAATGACATAAGAGAGACAGTGTGGAATATAAGAGCTACATGCCCTGACAACATAGATACACTGCAGTAAAATAAGCTTGCCAATTGCCTATAGATATTAACAGAGGATATAGGAAGCAGAAAGCAAGGACAGACGTTAGAGTTCCTTAATATAATATGTTTTATGATTTTATTTTGGACACCTATAACTATTTTACATATTTACAAAATAAACTTAGTTCTAAAAAAATTCCAAAACTCAGTGGGGCACCTGGGTGGCTCACTTGGTTAAGCACCTGCCTTCTGCTCAGGTCATGAACCCAGGGTCCTGCGATCCAGTCCCATGGACTCCCTGTTCAGTGGGGACCCTGCTTCTCCCTCACCCTCTGTCCCTCCTCCCCTGTTCATTCTTTCTCTGCACCTCTCTCTCTCTCTCTCTCAAATAAATAAATAAATAAATAAATAAATAAATAAAATAATAAGAATGGGCTTAAAACACAATAATTTGTGTATTCTTGGTGGGATTATACTCAAGATGAAGAAAGAATGGCTACAAAATCTTAAACTGATTTCTGTAACTGTATTGTTGGGGATACTACTGATATTGCCATTCTGAAACTTGTTTGTGTGTACTGTCAGATAAATCAAATGAGTCATTATGGTGGTCTAGATGAAAATCCAGATTTTCAGCATGGATGAAAAGCCATCAATAAATGCATATAAAAATCATGTAATTCTGATTTTGATTTGGAAGTATTAGTATGAAAAATGTTATCACTCCACCCATTGAAACAGTCTAGAAATAATGATCATTAACAATAAATAGCAATAAACTCTCCTAATCCCCAGATTTTGTTAACTAATACTTTTCACTAAAAGAAACCGGGCTTCTTAGAAAAATAGTTAATTCCAGGTTTAGGGTAGGAAATATCAAGATGAGACGGAACCTCTTGTTCCAATAAAAGCAAGGAAGCAAGCCATCAAAGGCTTCCAGAATGAAGGCTTCCAGAATGTCTAAAGAATGAGAAGCAACCTGAATAGAATTCCACTAGCCTAAAAATCAGAAAATTTGAGCACCACTAAGAATAATAAATTGAAAGTATTGAAAAACATCAAATATGATTAAATTGACAAATTAATAATGATGCTAAATCAAAGTAAGAAATTCATTGATCACTTTTAGAAAGCATTTGAAGACTAACTCAGTATTATGGAAACAAATAAATAAAAGAAAAAATCTGGCATTTTCTGCCTTTTCTGTACAAACTGTATCCCCTGGTTTTTATTTAATTTAAATTTTATTTTTATTTTTTTTAATTTTTATGACTGAAGTATAGTTGATATACAATGTTATATTAGTTTCAGGTGAACAACATAATGATTTGACATTTCTTTACATTACACAAAGCTCACCACAATAAGTGTAGTCACCATCTGTCACCATACAATGTTAATACAATATCACTGACTATATTCCCTATGCTGTACTTTCCATATCCATGACTTTTTTATTTTATAACTGGAAGTTTGTACTAGAATATCACAGTTCTTCAACACCTAATTTATTAATGGACATAGGCCATGAAAATGAACTCATGTTAACATAACTAAAGCGAGGGAAGCAGACTATGTGCCTCCTTTAGAATGCCACAGCACTACTGGATCCAAACATAAATCAGATCAAGCTTCGAGCGTTCACTGACAATTCATTAAAAATACAAGGTGAGAGGAAAATGCTGAATGACATGATGGGGGTGATTGGGGATGCAATCAGCCAACTCCAGACTCTGGGAAACTCTACATGACAAATTGCCTGGCTTCTTCAACAACAATAAAAAGCCATAAATAAATGTAAGAGATTAAAAAAGACTTCAGAAATATATCAACCTATGACAATTATGGAATTGTTATTATTATTTGGATCCCAATTCAAACAACCAAACTGTGAAACAAACACATTAGAGAATTAGGGAACTGTGTCATTGACTGAATATTTGATGATACTATGGAATTATTGGTATTATAATTGCTTTTTATAGAGTCATTAATATTTATGGATACATTCTGAAATACTTATGGATGAACTTAAATAATGCCTGGAGTGACTTCAACATAACCGAAGACAGAGATGAAATAAGATTAGCTGATTACATTGTAATTACTGAATTATTGAAGATTTGTAATGAGGAGCTTCATTATACTGTTCTCCATATATTGTATATGTTTGCAATGTTCTGTAATAATAAGTTTGGAGTTTAATGATGGCCTGTATGTTGAGATGGTGATGGGAATAGAGAGAAATGGAAACCATCAGGGGAAGTTGGATGTGTTAACAGATAGGACTCAGCGGTCATTTGGAGCTAGTTGGGGAGGGGAACGAGGAGCGAGAGGAAACAGCTCCCCGATGATCCAGATATGCACCCCAGCAGCTTGGGCTCTAGACAAGCATAATGTGCAGTGGATTTATTCAGATTATAGATTTTGCTTGAGTGCTGAAATGAGAGGAGAGTGGGATAAGTGAATTAAGGAACTTGTAAAGACTTCCTTACTGTGATAGATCATGACTGGACCAGAAGAAAGGTGACACCGTGAGAGTCTGAGACACAGGGCAAAAGGAGAGTGCTCTCGACTTTTGTATTGCCACCAGCAGCCTGTTTCATATCAGGCAAAACATTTAATATAGGTTTTATTTGGTTTCCATATCTGAAAATTGATAGTGGACTTAATATATAGTCATTTGCAGCCCCCAAATACATTTCACTTCACATAATCTATCTTCTTTTTTGTTGGTTAATATTCCCCCAAATAAAGAAAAAAACTGCTTGAATTTATTATTATTTTATTTATTTATGTATTTATTTGACAGAGACACAGCAAGAGAGGGAACACAAGCAGGGGGAGTGGGAGAGGGAGAAGCAGGCTTCCCCCTAAGCAGGGAGCCTGATGCGGGGCTCAATCCCAGCACCCTGGGATCACGACCTGAGCCGAAGGCAGACGCCTAACGACTGAGCCACCCAGGCGTCCCAGAACTGCTTGAATTTATATATTGATTAAAGATATACCAGCTCACTATGTTCTCTTAAATATCTATTTCCCAACATAGCCTCAATTGTGAGGAAAGCATGTGATAAATGAAGTTTACTCTTTTTTTTTTTTTTAAGATTTATTTATTCATTTGAGAGAAAGAGCACCAGCAGGGTCAGGAGCAGAGGGAGAGGGAGAGAGAGAGACTCTCAAGCAGACTCCCCACTGAGTGTGGAGCCCAATGTGGGGCTTGATCTCATGACCCTGAGATCATGCCCTGAGCCAAAATCAAGAGTTGGATGCTTAACCGACTAAGCCACCCAGGCGCCTCAAGTTTACTTTTTGAGTGTGTGTTTGTACTTCTGTTTTTAAGGGACTTTGTGCCAAGTTTAAAATTTCTAGCTCTCTGCAGCTCCAGTATTAATCACGGTATAAAATTACTAGAGTAACCATAATCTGGGGCTGTTTGTAAAGCTGTGCATAACTTTTCTTTAAGTTCGGAAGTGATGTTTTATAAACATAAGAAATAGTACTATGATGCTATTATCAAATTCTGTTTAATAAAATTTGTGTTACTACACTTCAGCTGAACTGTAGAGAGGTGACATATCATGGTGTTAATCATTTTATTGACTTAAGTTTCAGTAATGGTTCAAACCCCAACCAACTGCCTCTGTCTGGTCTATGTGAAAACCTATTATGTGCCTCAAAACAGGGTACAAGTTAATCCTTTGACCCTTTATATTTCCATAGAGGGCTAAAGATATTTGCTCCACACTTATGATGAAATAGAATCACCTTCTGTTTATTTTCACCACCACATTCATTAACTTCTCTGTTAAGTGAGAAAAGAAACTTACCGCTTGGTGAGAGGATGATAGACTGAGAGTCATCAGGTCATATTTTTAAAGGTTGTTCTTCATATATGACCCAGGTTTTATCAAGCTAATTTCAATCACAATATTAAGGTGTTTTTGTAGTCAAAATTAAAAACTCATGAAGTGACACATTGATTCTCATTTTGGAAGGACAATGAATGGTCCAACCCTTGAATTTATTCCTTCCTTGAGACACTAACATATGCTAATCACTGTTCTTAGTGTTGGAGCAATGGCTGTGACAAAAATCCCTGACATTCTTGTGGGTTAAAAAGCCTTGAATATAGGTCCAAGAAGTGGGACTTAGAGACCAAAATTACACATGGCACACTGAGCCCAAGCTGCAGCCCTGTCAGCTAGTTTAAATAGGAGTGAACTTCAAAAGAATAGCAGCCTTGGGCACCTGGGTGTCTCAGATGGTTGAGCGTCTGCCTTTGGCTCGGGTCATGGTCCCGGGGTCCTGGGATCGGGGCCTGCATGGGGCTCCTCGCTCGGCAGGGAGCCTGCTTCTCCCTCTGCCTCTCTCTCTCTCTGTCTCTGTCTCTTATGAATAAATAAAAAAAAAAGAAGAAGAATAGCAGCCTCAAGAGATGAGTCATAGCCAGAGTGGCCCACCATGTTTGAAGCACAAAGGCAATGATTTCCTGGTATTCTTCGGTCAGGAACTGCAACTACATTTAGAAGCTCAAATAAACAAAGATTGATGTTAGAAATCTAGAGACTTCCACTTTTCTGAGACTTCTAGTATTTAACAGACCCTGAAGTTAGGAGGGGCTCTCTGAGGTACTTTAGAAGAAGACCCAAGGAAATTTAGACCCCCACATTAAGAAGTTAGTACTCATGGTAAAGTGAGAAACTGGTCTACCAAATAGGTAGCATTTCATTACTTAGGCTGTTTTTATCATTCGGTCATGAAAAAGAACATTGCTTCCATTATAGTGTTTCTTGGATAAAACATCAGGCTGGGGAATTAGCAGAGTGAAGGAATTTCTACATTACTTTTTCATGTTTAAGGACAGCACAATTAGTATATAGTACCAAATGTATTCCTCTCTCCCTTGATTTAAATTGTATCCAAGGCCAAAGGGTGAATGTGACTTGATTTACTTCTTAAATTATCAGGATTGTCTTAAAATCCCCAGTCATACCTCCACATTTCTCACTAGATCATCACAAATTAAATGAACAAAATTTTGATACTTGTGGATTTCATAGAGAGACTATGAGTTCAAACACTGAAGACTGACACATTTTGGTCCTTTTTGGGTAAGTAATCTTGAGCTGAGGTACAGAAAAAAATATGGCATAAATTACAAGGCTAAGAAGAAAATTTTTAATGCTCATACCTGTATTTTATTTCTAAGAATTAGCATTTCTCAAGGACAAACAAGATTGGTTTAAAAGCAGCATTTTTTTTTTCTTAAAATCAGTATAGGAGTAGTGAGTGAAATAAAAATGATTATCATGGAAGGCATGTTCAAGGATGGGAATTTGCTTAGAATGAATATTTCTATCTGGTTGGCCAGTCTAGACATATATAGAAGAGAAGAGAGATATGAACATTCCTAATTACTGTTAAGGATAAATCTAGGAAAAAGCCATATATCATGGGAGGTGAACAGACCACCATTTGTGGGAAGACCTCAAAGTCTAAATTTGAGTGACTCCAAAGGCAGTGTGAATACAAGAAGCCAATGAAGACAACTTTCAGAGTGCCAGAGAGGTACTGGGAAAACTCCCGTGGTTAATTAAGATAGATGACTAGGCAGTTTCATAAAATCTGGATGTGTTTTGGAAACAAAGTCTTCAACAAGAAACAGACTATTTTTGCATCATTTACTAAGTTTCAAATTCACAGATTTGTTGTGTTAAGTGAGGTAAGTATAACATGTACACTGAGGGGATAAACTCAGGGTATTTACAGTGTTAGTTTTCTAAAAGAAGGTACAAGAAGGATATAGAAGTAATTATGGGAAGTCCTGGGAGGCAGTCACATTTAGAACAGGCTTGAATTAAATGTTGGTCTGATGGGAGGTAATTTCTTCTCTTTTTATTGAAGTGTAATTAACTAATGCAATTGTATATTAGTTTCAGGTGTACAACCTGTTGATTCAACAATTCTATACATTACTCAGTGCTCAGCACAATAAGTATAGTCATCATCCATCGCCATGCTTTAGTAAAATATTTAACTTTATTCCCTATGCTGTACTTTTCGTTACCACGACTTATTTATTTTATAACTAAAAGTTTATACCTCTTAGTCCCTTTTATGTAATTCACCCATCTCTCACCCACCTCCCCTCTGGCAACCACCAGTTTGTTCTCTGTATTTAAGAGTCTGTTTTTTGGATTGTTTTATTTTTTAGATTCCACATGTAAGTGAAATCATATATTTCTCTTTCTCTGTCTGACTTATTTCACTTAGCATAATACTCCCTAGGTCCATCCATGTTGTTGCAAATGACAAGATCTTATCCTTTTTTATGGTTGTGTAATATTCGTGTATATGTGTATGTGTGTATACCATCTTCCTTATTCATTTGTCTATCAATGGACATAGGTTGCTTCCACATATTAGCTATTGTAAATAATGCTGCAATAAACACAGGGGTTTTTGAATTAGTGTTTCTGTATTCTTTGGGTGAATACACAGTAGTGGGATTGCTGAATTATATGGTATTTCTATTTTTAAGTTTTTTGAGGACCCTCTAAACTCTTTTGAACAGTGGCTGCACCAATTTACATTCCCACCAACAGTACAAGAGGGTTCCTTCTCCAAATTCTCACCAAGACTTGTTATTTCTTGTCTTTTTGATTCTAGTCATTCTGATAGGTGTAAGGTGATATCTTATTATGGTTTTGACTTGCACTTCCCTAATGACTAGTAATGTTGAACATTTTTTCATGTGTTGGTTGGCCATCTGTATGTCTTCTTTGGAAAAATGTCTATTCAGGTTGTCTGCATATTTTTTTAATCAAATTATTTGTGGGTTTTTTGGTGTGGAGTTGTAATAGTTCTTTATATATTTAGGATATTCTCCCCTGATCAGATATATCATATGCAAATATCTTCTCCCATTCACAAGGTTGCCATTTTGTTTTGTTGATACTTCACTATGCAAAACTTTTTATTTTTATATTGTCCCAATAGTTTATTTTTGCTTTTGTTTCCCTTGCCTGAGGACACATATATAGAAAAATGTTGCTAAGGCTGATGTCAAAGAGATTGTTGCCTACATTTTCTTCTAGGAGGTTTATGGTTCCAGGTCTCACATTTAGATTTTTAATCCATCTTGAATTTGTTTTTTTATATAGTGTAAGAAAGTGGTACAATATCATTCCTTTGCATGTCACTGTCCAGTTTTCCCAGCACCATTTGTTGAAGAGACTTTTGCCCATTGTATATTCTTGCCTCCTTTGTCATATATTGGCCATCTAAGTGTGGGTTTATTTCTGGGCTCTCTATTCTGTTCCATTGATCTATGTGTCTGTTTTTGTGCCAGTACTATACGGTTTTGATTACTATAACTTTATAGTATATCTTGAAATCTGGAATTGTGATACTTCCAGTCTTGTTCTTCTTTCTCAAGATGGGAGGTCATCTCTGAATGGATATTAATTACTTAAGGAGGTGAGGGTGTCATCATTTGTTCAATTAGTGAATGCTTTTGGCTGGGACAGAATTTATTGAATTCATATACATTCCTATGGAAAACACCCAGCCAAAATCTGGGAGAACATTTTAAGAAAACTAATCTCAGATGATGAAAGAAAAAAAATTAGGGCAGTAGTTTAAATTTTGAAATTTTCTGAAATTGAAAATGTAGTGGGAAAGCAGAAGAAAGAAAGAAGTAAGTAAGATTGTTATATCCAGGACTATAGTAAAAATGTGACAAAAAATGACATGTTTATTTTCACTGAAGTAGCATTAGCTCCTGAAGGTACTGAAAGGTTAAAAGCCAAGACAGCTAGTTCCAGGCTGCTTTATGATAATGGAATCTCTATAGATCCCAATCTTTCCATACCTTCTCCAAAATACCATAATGATTAAAAGAGAAATTAAATTAAAACACCAGTAATTTACACTTACAGCATAACCAGGAAATGGGGAATATTACAAATTCAAATTTATGAGTAAATTTGAGACCAGAGTCCACAACTGTATGTAAGTCTGGTGGGAGCTGTACAAATGTGTAGGTCGTGGGCAGTAGTGATGAAATCCAGGAAATATTACCAAGGGTGCACCTCCAGCAACAGAGAAGCCCACCCTGAGTGGGAACTACAGAGAGTACTTCTCAGGTTTGTAAGATTACAGCCACGGGCAAAGGAACAAAAAGAAGAGCCTTGGGAAGACAGTTTTAGGAAAATATCTAGGAAGAGAGTGGTTTAACAAAAGGGATGCCTTGCAGCTTGTGTGGGTATTTTTAAGCTTATCTCCAGGGAAACCTGGAAACCTAGTGCTAACCTTTGGCCAAGGAAAGGATGAAATAGACTAACAATTGATTTGTAATGTGGTGTGTAAAGTCAAATTCTACTGGAGACGTGCTGTACTAGCTTGTTATCTACAGTGGTTAGTGAAAATGTGTACACTGATCATCACAACTGGTTTAATGAGTTTAACACCTCGTTTTAGCTGTGTGACCAACACAGTATAAAAGACTCCTCAGTAAACTTGCACCTTAGTTCAGATGAAACTGAAGTATCTTGTACATATCTTGGTGGTTCATAAACCAAACACGTAGCATGTCCTGTGTGACTGCGGTAGGACCCTGGAGGGCTGCACCTGTACATCCTGGTCTCTCCATAGTGCCTACACTCTCTCTCTCCTGCTGAATGTGGCCTTTACCTTCATAAAAGTTTTACATGACTATACCCTGTGGAGTTCCATCGGGTCTTTCAATTATCTGATGTGTGATTTCTGCGGCAGTTCATTTGGAGTCAGCAGCGGGCTTTAAAGAGAGGAAAAGAAGCAGCTGATGACAAGTATCCTACCATAGCAAAATGGAATATAAAAATACACACAAGCTACCCCACCACTAAATAATGATTTAACATATTAAAACTGCCATCCCTTCTTGCAACAAAAACAGAGTCCTTGATATGAGAACTTGAAGAAGCCACTTTCCTAATGTGCCTCACAAAAAAGAAATATCCTCCTAGTCAATACTCCAGGAAAATAAGACATTCAAAGGAAAAATAAAATCATGGCATCCATCCTATAAAAAACAAAAACCTAAATAAGGATCAAAACAGTTCCATAAACAAATAAAAGCAAATCTTCCTAGAAGCAGGATTTCTCTCAGAACTAAAAATAATGGAATAAAAAATTGTAGATGTGAAAGAACACTAAAAAATAAAAGTCACAAACTTTAAAAAGAGGTAATGAGAAGTAGATAGTAGAGGATGTTAAATGTGGAATGTTAAAACTTGGAAATAATTCAAAATTAACATAAATTAAGTTACAAGGTACCCAAAAGAAAATAGAAACTACTTAAAGTACATTAAATAACATAGAAAGGATAGAAATGAGAAAAAAAAAAAACAAATAATAGAGTTGGGGAGAAAAACAGAGAAGGTGGGGAGAGAAAGAAGATTGAAGGCCCATAACCAGCAAAGGAAATCCAATGTACACATAGCAGGAATACCAAAAGAAAAAAAAAATGAAGAATAAAACATAACACCAACAACAAAAACAAAACTAATGTATTTTTAATTAGGATACCATAAGTAAAAATAAGTATCTGAATCTGCATATAGAAAATGTGCACAGTGTGCCTGGGAAGGTTGCCCTGGGCTGCTAAACATTAACACTTAGCTTACCAAGATCATAAGAGTTTAAAGACAGTAGAGGGGCACCCAGGTGGCTCAGTCAGTCAAGTGTCTGACTCTTGGTTTTGGCTCAGGTCATGATCTCCGGGTTGTGAGAGCCCTGCCTCCAGCTCTGCACTCAGTGGGGAGTCTGCTTGAGATTCTCTCCTTCTGCACCTCCCCCACTCTTTTCTCTCAATAAATAAATAAATAAAATCTTAAAATAAAAAGGCTAGCAGAAAAAAAAACCTATAAATCCCTAGTCAATACACTGACAAAGTAAAGAAAATCATATTGGCGTCAGACTCCTTCAGAGGAACATTAACTGCAAGAATATAATGGCACAGTATCTACCAGCTACACGGGGAAGAAAATGTGAGCCAATAATTTTGAAATATCAAGGTTACAAGAAAACACTGTTAAACATGTAAGAATTCAAGTTCCTGAGTCCTTCCTGAGCAGTCCTCTAGAAGATGAGCTTATACAACCAGGAGCTGATTGAGGAGATTCTGCATTAAATTTTGGTATTGAATATTGAATATATAAAACTATACAGGTAACACCAAAACAAAGGTGGGACTGAGAATAAATAGTTTGCATATATTATATACTTTAAAAAAGGAAAGAAGAAGAACAGGGTACAAGAGGGAGAGAAAAGGGAAAATAAAATACGATAAATCATTGCTTCATAGGTGGTGGTTGAGAGTCAAAGGACAACATTTGAGTACAAGAAGCTTGAGTATTCTATCAGTCAAAATTCTCCAGAGAAACAGAACCAACCGGATGTATATAGAGATTTATTGTAAGGAATTGACTCGCACAATTACAGAGACTAAGATGTCTAATGATTTGCCAATGGCAAGCTGGCGACCCAGGAAAGCCTGTGGTGTAGTTCTGAGTCCAAAGGCCTAAGATACAGGGTAGTTGATGATGTGGATTCCAGTCTGGTTCTGAAGACCTGAGAGCCAGGAGCACTGAGTGCAGGAGACGGTTGAGGTCCCAACTCAGCAATCAGGTAGGAAAAGTCAAATTCTCCCTTCCTCCAACTTTTTGTTCTATTCAGGCCCTCAGTGGATTGGATGATGCCCAGCCACTTTGGGGATGACAAACTACCTTACTAAGTCCACCAGTTCAAATGCTGATTTCATTTTGAAACACCCTCACAGACACATCCAGAAATAATGTTTAGCCAAATATCTGGGCACCCTGTGATCCTATCAAGTTGACACATAAAATTATCTATTACAAGTACATTTAAGAGTAAGAACATAAACATTAAGAATGATAATATGATTGACCAGAATTAAATGATGGAAATGGTGGAAGAGAGAGAGAAAAAAGAAGGAAGAGCTACTACATGAATATTCTATTTGTTCCTAATAGAGACTCATATATTCTTAAAGAAAATGGAAAATAGAAGATGGAGGATGAGAAAATGGAGGAAAGGAAAATGGAAGCTGAGATATTCATATAATGGTAAACACTGGAACCAAAATACAAGTTTTTCTAATACTGAAAGACAAAATTTTTAAAAAGTAAATAACATAATGAATGTGTAATTGCTAAATGTTTATAGGCTTAACTCACCTACTTAAAAATAAAATTTCAGATAGACTGACACAGCAAAATGCAAAACTTTATATCATATACAAAAGTACCACCTAAAAACATGTTTTATTTTTTTTATTTAAAATCAGTTAATTAACATTTGGTGTATTATTAGTTTCAGGGGTAGAGTTTAGGGATTCATCAGTTGCATATGATACCCAGTGCTCATTACATGAAGTGTCCTCCTTAATGCCCATCACCCAATTAGCCCATCTCCCCCACCACATCCCCTCCGGCAACCCTCAGTTTGTTTCCTATAGTTAAGAGTCTCTTATGGTTAAAACAGATGAACATAGGGGAAGAGAAGGAAAAATAAAATAAGGCAAAATCAGACAGGGAGACAAACAATAAAAATGTGTTTGAGAGAGGCCAAAATCAAAGGAAGAAAACAAGAATAACAGCAAAAACAAAAAGGAAAGTAGGGATAACAACTTGATATCAGATGGAGTATAGTTTAGGCTAAAAAGTAGCAAATGAGAAAAAGTTATATGTTACAATGTTATCACAGTAAAGATAAAAGAGTTATAAATCTCTAAACACCATATAATATACCAACAACTTTCATAAAGTTCTACAGAAGATGCATTAAAAACACACTAAGAGACTTTAATACAGTAAAACTGTCTTAGTCCAAGATAGGTCAAGAACAAGAGTATTATGTAAGGATCTATGTAAGTTCATATTTATTCCTATATAATTTATTAAAACATAAATCCTAATATTAAAGAATATAACTTCTTATCAATTTTACATAAAACAATCTTGAAAATTAAAAATAATTTAGGCCATAAAGAATACCTCAACAGATTATAAAAAGTTGAAAGCCAAGTAACATTTTCAGACCACAATGCAATAGAATCATAATATGACACCAAAATTAAAATCAAATTAGAATCTTTTAAATGAAGATTAAACGGTCTTAATAAAATAACTAATGGAATAATATAAAGTACAAATTAGAATAGAAGAACACAGTAATACATGGTGTAGGAAACGATTGGGGTTCAGAGATTATGGCCAAGAAAGAATCCTTGAGACGTCTTTGGTGCAAAAAGGTTGTTGTATTAAGGCATGGGGACAGGACCCGTGGGCAGAAGGAGCTGCACTGGGGTCATGAGGAGTGGCCTATTAAATACTTTCAAGTTGGGAGGAGGTTAAAGATAACAGAAGTCTCTAAGGAATTTTGGAAGCAAGGTTTCCAGGATCTTGAGGGGGCTAGCTTTTGTTAGGAAAAGGTCATTTATGACTGTCTAATAAAACCTTAGTCATGAGACCCTTCAGATGTATATCAGTGGACCATATGCTTGGGGGATGAGTGCCAACACGTGTCTTGGGGGGGTAGAGATAAAGGAAGTTTCCAAAGGGATTTTTTAAAGATATTTTTTATTTATTTATCTGAGAGAGAGAGAGAGCACTGAGTTGGGGGGAAGGGGCAGAGGGAAATGGAGAAGCTCCCTGCTCAGCAGGGAGCCCGACACAGGGCTCTATCCCAGGACCCTGAGATCATCACCTGAGCTGAAAGCAGATGCTTAACTGACTGAGTCATTCAGGCACCCCCAAAGGAGCTTTTATATGTTAAAGTAGATTCACAGGATCCTGGGGAGTTGGGATAATGTTAAGCTAAGATTGCCTTTTGCCCCTAGCTAAGTATTAACATTGAGGCAGCTGAGTTCCTAGAGAAAGGTCACTCCGCCTGTTTCAAGGACTTGTCAATGAGCTGTAAGTAGTAAGGAAATATAATTTTTCTTTTCCCTTTGTTTCCCATGTCAATACATATTAGAACTTTTGGAATATATAAAAAATAATATTCAGAGGAAAATTCATATTGAAAAAAATTCATATCACTAAAACTGAAAGAGTGGAAATGATACATATCCTATAAAAATATTGGAGGGGGTGGGAGAGAGTAACCGAAAGATAGAGCAGAAGAAAGGAGTTCACAAAGATGAAAGCAGGAAATAATGAGAAAAAAGTGATAATCTAATTATTTTATTTTTTAAAAAGATTTTATTTATTTTATTTATTTGACAGAGAGATAGAGAGAGCCAGAAAGCACATGTAGGAGGAGTGGGGGGAAGGGGCAGAGGGAAAAGGAGAAGCAAGCTCCCTGCTCAGCAGGGAGCCCGATGTAGGGCTCAATCTCAGGACTCTGGGATCATGACTTGAGTCAAAGGCAGACGCTTAACTGACTGAGCCACCCAGATGCCCCTAATCTAATTTAAAAAAATAATAATAACAAAAAAGAGGAGGCCTGGGTGGCTCAGTCAGTTAAGCATGTGACTCTTGATTTCAGCTCAGGTCATGATCTCAGAGTTGTGAGATTGAGCCCTGAGTCAGGTTTCCTGCTCAGAGGTGGAGGCTGGATGAGATTCTCTCCCTCTCCCTCTCCCTCTGCCGCCCCCCGCCCCCCCCGGCTCATGGGCTCTTTCTTTCTCTCAAATAATAAATAAGTAAGTAAGTAAGTAAGTAAGTAAGTAAATAAATAAATAAATAAAATCTTTTTTTAAAAGAAATAACAAAAAAGGGACATTTCACCACACTACCATATTCACAAAAATAAGGGAGCAAAGAGCATATGTACATAAAATAATGAAACAAATGACCCAGGTTAAATAACACCAATTCAATCATTTTTTAATCCCTGACTTATAGATATCCTCATGAATAAATTTTTAAACTTACATGAAATAGGTAATTTTCTAGGAAAAAATAATTTACTTAAACTGGCCTTACTAGTGATAGAAAAAACCAATTTTCATTAAAAAAATTATCAGGGGCTTCTGAGTGGCTCTGTGGGTTAAGTGTCTGAGTCCTGATTTGGGCTCAGGTCTTGATCTCAGGGTTGTGAAATCCAGCCCCACATCTGGCTCTGCTCAGCAGGGAGTCTGCTTGAGATTCTTTCCCTATGCCCTCCTCAATCATGCTTGCACATGTGCTTTTTCTCTCTAAAGTAAAATCTTTTAAAAAATTATCAATGATCTATTTACACAAGAAGCAATGAATTATGATGGATTCATATCGGAATTTCCCCAGCCTTTAAGGACCAGATAATCCCAACACTATTGTAAATTGTTCTAGACCACAGCAACAAAACAAAACTAAACAACAATAAAGGAAAACTTCCAAATTATTTGTAAAGCAATTACCAAAACCTGATAAAAATTGCACAAAAAAAGAAATCAAAATCATTCTAACCTGTGAATACTGATGTGAACAAATTTTCTACTTAAGTATTCAAAACATAATGAATAACATTAAAATAGGGTGTAAGCATCCTTCAGTACTGTATTGTTCATTAATATAATTACTCATATTAGTTGATCTAAGGACAAATATCTTGAAAGTATCTCCAGAGATGCTGAAAATGCATGTGATAAATAAAAATGATTCTTTATTCTTGTGAAAAACCATCAATAAATTAAGCATTGGTACACATATACTGAATATGATACAATAACTATTTCTCAGTCTGCGGGTCAGCATCTTACCTAACACTGAAACAATGGAGGCAATCCTGGAGGCAGTCCACATCAGAAACAAGACAAAAATGCCTGCTATTATCATTCTTATTAAACATTGTATTAATAACATTAGCTTATCAATTGCCAAAATGAGAGCAAGTAGAGACATAATATGAAAGGAAGAACTAAAACTATTGGCAGATGATGTGATCATGCCTGCAAAATCCCCCAAAATAAATATTACAAAAACAATAAAATTATTTAGTAAGCTAGTAGAATATAAAACTGACTTATCAAAGTAATTATATATAAATGAAAACCAGTTAGAAGATTCGGTGAGGGGCACCTGGGTGGCTCAGTCATTAAGCATCTGCCTTCGGCTCAGGTCATGATCCCAGGCAAGCCCCACATCGGGCTCCCTGCTCCGCGGGAAGCCTGCTTCTCCCTCTCCTCCTCCCCCTGCTTGTGTTCCCTCTCTTGCTGTCTCTCTCTCTCTGTCAAGTAAATAAATGAAAATCTTAAAAAAAAAAAAAACGCACAGAGCATTAAAAAAAAGAGATGATGAAAAAGAACTTATTTATTTTCTTTTAAAGATTTTATTTATTTATTTGACAGAGAGAGAGACAGGGAGAGAGTGAACACAAGCAGGGGGAGTGGGAGACAGAGAAGCAGGCTTCCCGTGGAGCAGGGAGCCCGATGCGGGGCTCGGCCCCAGCACCCTGGGATCATGACCTGAGCTGAAGGCAGACACTTAACCAACTGAGCCACCCAGGCACCCCTAGAAGAACCTATCTGAAACAGATTTTTAAAAATTACTTTTGATGAAATGTTGCAAAATATAAAAATCTAAATGAGGATAAGTTGAAACATTTCTGAAAAGCCCAAAAGTAGACTTGAACAAGCTGAATGACACACCTTGTTCATGAGGAAGAGAACTCAATATCGTAAAGATACCAGTTCTCCCTTAGTTGATGTATAAATGTAACATCACCACCTGTTTTTTTTTTTTCCTCTTTTTCTGGAATTAGACATCTTAAGTATAACAAATGTTATTTTTATGTACCCTTCTCATATCCAAACTTAATTTTTCCCTTTCTTGTATACTCCAATCCAATTGATCAGCAAGTCCTAAAACTTTAATTCCAAAGTATATTTTTGCTCCATCGCTACTATCCTTCCCTAATGCCAACATACAAATCTTTTCTTTCATGTTTCAAGTTTTTATTTAAATTCTAGTTGTTAACATATAGCATAATATTAGTTTCAGGAGTAGAATTTAGTGATTCATCACTTACATATAACACTCAGTGCTCATCGCAAGTGCCCTCATTAATGCCCATCACCCATTTAGGCCATCCCCCCACCCACCTCCCCTCCAGCAACCCTCAGTGTGTTCTCTGTAGTTAAGAGTCTGTTTTGGGGCACCTGGGTGGCTCAGTCGGGTAAGTGTCTGACTCTTGGTTTCAGCTCAGGTCATGATCTCACGGGCGGTAAGATGGAGCCCCACATCAGACTCCTCGCTCAGTGGTGAGTCCGCTTGAAGATTCTCTCCTTCTTCCCCTCCCCCACACTCTCTCTCTAAAATAAATAAATACATCTTTAAAAGAATCTGTTTTGTGGTTTGCCTTTCTCTTTCTCTTTTTTCCCCTTATCTTCATCTGTTTTGTTTCCTAACTTCTACATATGAGTGAAATCATATGGTATTTGTCTTTCTCTGACTGACTTATTTCGCTTAGCATAATACACTCTAGCTCCATCCAGGTCGTTGCAAATGGGAGGATTTCAGTCTTTTTGATGGCTGAGTAATATTCCATTGTATCATATGCCACATCTTCTTTATCCATTCATCAGTTGATGAGCATTTGGCCTCTTTCCATAATGTGGCTATTGTTGATAGTGCTACTATAAACTTTGGGGTATGTGTACCCCTTTGAATTTGTAGTTTTGTATCCTTTAGGTTAATACCTAGTAGTGCAATTGCTGGGTGGAGGGTGGTTCTATTTTTAACTTTTTGAGGACCTCCATGCTGTTTTCCAGGAGTGGCTGTACCAGTTCCAGCATATAAATCTAACTTGTCATTTTGTGTTTGGATTTTGTGATAGCCTCCACAGCAGCTCCCTGTCTTTTCTTGCTTCCTCCATCCCTTCTCCACAAAATAGCAAGAGTAACTATTTTAAAAATATATAAATCACATTTTATCCCACTTTACACTTCCAAATGGCTTATCATTGCAGTTATAACCAAATATCTGACCCTTCCCTAACTCAATTTCATCTCATACTGTCTCCCTTTTCAAAATGTGTAGTTCCTTGACAATGCCAAGCTCTTACGCATTTCATGGTTCATTTTACTTCCCTGTTTCTGTTGAAAGTTCCCCTTCCCTTGGCTATTCACATAGCTGCTCTCTTTCCTTTAAAGAGGCCTTTCTGACTATCCCATCTCAAGCTTTCACCCTTCACTTATAGGTATATCCCACTACCCCATTTATTTTTCTCATAGCACTTACTAGAATCTGAGTTTGTTGGGTTAATCTGTACATTCATTGTTCATTTCAGTGGGAGTGTGTGTGTGTATATATATATATATATGAACGTATTATCCATAAGGGCTAAGAACATTTCTGTCTTGTTCCTATCTCTTCTTCAGTTTTAAGACAATGTCTACCTCATAGTAGATACTCACTAAAATACTTATCGAAATGAAAATTCTTTCCTGCCTTCAACTAGTTCTAGTACTTGTGGGAAACCTAAACTTGTGCTGAACAGCATCAAATTAAGGTTTTCTGAAGCTTTTGGGTGCAAATATCAGGAATGTTGTATCAAAAAGGAAAAAATCCAATTATTTCAAGATGATGTGTGTATATCATCCCCTGGGTCATGATTCCTACCTACATATGGATATCACTGGCCATAAGATAGAAAAAAGAAAGCACAATTTAAATATTACTACCACATAACTAAACAAATCAATTTTTTATTTGTCCAATGACATCAATATACAAAGAAACAAAACCTTGTGAAAAAGGTCTTGTGTGAGGAAAATTGTAGTTATCGACTAACATGAGAGGATAATTTGAGGATTTTAATTAAAAGTTACAATCCCCACATCCCCCTAAAATGTTTTTCATAAGAGGAACTAAATATAAGTAGTAGATAAAATAAAACATACTTACATTCAAAGGAAATCCCTGTTCTCTAAAGGGTAAGGAAAATATGCTTCAAAGTGGCATATCGGTAAGAAACTCTCTCCACTTATTCTCACATTGCTGAGTTCAGAGCCTCAAGTGTGTATATAATGTACAGAGAACAAGGGAAGATGTTTTCTCTTCTGGCAATTCTCCTTTAAGAGAAAGAGAATCCTTTCTCAGAAGACTCCCTCTACTATTTTCTTGTATCTCCTTGACTCAAATTGGGTCACATGTCCTCAAAGAATGCCATGTATACTTTCATTAGCCAGTCACTGGCCATGGATCTAAGGATGACTGGGGCTTGCCCTTAAACCAATCAAGCCCATTCCGAGAGCCTAGGATGGAAACAGTTCCCCTGATACACAAGAGCTGCATGGAGGAGGGATCAAACTCTTTGGGAAGACAAATAAATGGATGCTGATTTGGGAACCAACATTTTTCAGTGAAGTCTACACTAATAAAGCCCAACTTCTGATCTCCACATCATAATCTCTTTCCACACATCCCACCATTGTCCACTTAGGTTCATGTCGGTTTGAAATTTAATAATGATCTCATCAATTCTAATGAGCTTTCCTGTTAAAATATTCTTAAATGCTCTGTGAAAATTCATGCAAGACTAACTCCTAACAAAGTCGTAGAAATGAAAGCTTCAAAACTCAGTAACCTATTGCACTTTTACAGGGATGGATGATCAGAAACTATTTGAGGAATAAGCATTCAGTCACAATGGCTGAAAGGATAAAGATTATAAAGCAGGGATGGCAGTTGTCCAGCAATTAATCCAGCCCCAATTGTTTCCTGAGTATTTTGCCATTTCTGTTTGCAAAGCAGTAATTGGCATTGTTTAGAAGAGACAAATCATTTTGCCTTCCTCTTGGCAGCTTTAAAATGACAAAATAAATTTTGCACAAATCTTGTTTTACTCCAAGTTTATTTCTTTTTGAAACTAAATGTCTATTCATTTTTTTAGTCATAATAGGTCTCAAAACAATGCTCAAACATTGACTACTGAAATATTATTTACAAAATCCAACTGAGTTTTTCTAAAGATTTGAGATTATTCAATGATATTTACCTCCAGATAATATCTTCAGTTTCCTACCATGTCATATTATCTTTTAAGGCAATAACAATAATAATAATAATAATGCTGAATGCTTGTATCTAAATAATTGATACTGCATGGAAATTAGCCAGTTGAACATAGTATGGTTTTTTCCAAGCTTTAAAATACCAACCATATTAAAACTTTAAAAACCCTGTGATTTAGGATAATTTTTCATACCTATTGAGCAACTATTATCTGTTAGACATAGTATGAAGTACTTATAGAATGTAAATATGGGAGATAACTCATTTACATCATTATATCACAACATATTGGATAAAATAAGTACCTTAATGAAAGGACTCGTAGTTTGTTTTGTTTCTGTCCTTGTTAGTAAGGAATTGGTTTTTCTATTGAGATAGTGCCTATATATGGGACTTACTCTACAAAACAGCATCAGTAAGGAGATAACTCTGAATTTTTTTTGAGCAGTATTTGATTTTTTTAAAGGTGAACCTGTATACTTTTTGTAAGTAAAACAAATAAAATTGAAATGTAAAAAAAAAACTTCATAAATTTATAAAATGTGATGAGTAATGAACAAATGTTATGGACATGTGGAAAAATAACTACAAATATCTTTGGTTACTAAGTACAGGAGATCCTATTTAAGCTGGATTTTTTAGGACAAATAGGGATTCACCAAGCATAAAGGAGAAATTGTGGGAAGAGTGTATTACATGCATGTTGGTTATTAACATAACTAGAAACTTCTTGTATTGAAAGAAAAAGCTTACCAGGGTTCATTAATAGAATTTGTTTAGTTGGTGAATTCAAGGGAACATATCTCCAAGACATTAGAGAAAAGGAGAGAAGAAGACACCTAACACAGTTTGATGAAATAGAGAAAAGCTTACAGGTGAGGTCAGCCAATGCCATCTTGGGGAGCTTGAGGAGGCATTTGGAAGGAGACAGGCTGTAGATGGCAAAATAGATTGTTAGGGGGCTGGCTTTGGATTTGGGATGAAAACATAATATTGTGGCTCAGTGTCCAGGAACATTGAGGGAGAACCCCAAGTCTGTTGTTAAGAAAGAAAACCTAAGGTTTCAAGATGACTATTTAGAGAGAAGATAGAAAAATAGAGAACAAGTATGTTTTGTTACTATCCATAAGGTAATGCTATACAAAAATGGCCCAGAGTCTAGGTTGGGTTTTCCTTTGTAGACCTTTCCTTTTTGTTCTCTAGAATAAAAAAGGGTTTCTATCTTTTTAAAATAAATTCTGTTTTCATAAAACTCTACTACAGATAAGTGTGATCATCAATCTAATAATAGTAGATTTGAGTGCTCACTTTTGTATCAACAGATTTAGCAGTTATTTTAGAATATTAGAATACCATTTTTTACCTCATAGAAAACCTGCTGCCAACAAAACACCAGAAAACATCACAAAAACTATGGTTATAATCTTTTCAAGCTTATAAAGTTATATAATAGGCACACAATCTGTTTCTGTTCATATTCCCTTAAAAAGCAATGTACACACTCACACTCTTTTCACAAAATTACAAATAAAATATTAATTAAAAAATCTAGAAAGGTGTGAATAACTTGTTGATATCCTGCAATTAGAAGCGTACCTCACTATTTATACCCTAGGCATTAAACTAATTATTACTTAGCCTTTACAGATAAAGTACTTTTTTTTTTTATCCCAAAGATTTTATCTATTTGACAGAGAGAGAAAGAGAGAGACACAGTGAGAGAGGGAACACAAGCAGGGGGAGTGGGAGAGGGAGAAGCAGGCTTCCTGCCGAGCAGGGAGCCCGATGTGGGGCTGGATCCCAGGACCCTGGGACCATGACCCGAGCCGAAGGCAGACGCTCAAGGACTGAGCCACCCCAGCACCCACAGATAAAGTACTTTTGTCCTGCAGTAGAAGTTCCTTGAAAAGTTTCAGTTAATTACTGAAACATGTCTGAGTAAATAGTAAAATGTAGCTTATACCGAGTTCTAGAATAAAGTGCCACCTTGAGTCTTTGGTGATATTTATTGTTTTGCATTTACCAAAATCCTCGGTATTTTATTTAATCCCGAGTTTTTCAACAACCACCTAGACATTAGTTATTCTTTAGCCATTTATGACATGTTGATCCAAATCATCTAACTAACATATAATGTTAGATAATACATCTCTGCTTGATATAGGCCTCTCTAGAAAAATTACGTGAGGTCAGATGGATGAACATTCTAAATAGAATAACATGGTGATGATCTACTTTGTTCACTGCTTGAACTCTTTCAAATGCCTGAAAACTACTGCAGAATTAAACATGTAAGTGAAATAATGCTTTGGGAAAATTAATCCAAGCATTATAAAATTATTCTTTCCTTATATGGCCAACTCTTCTTCATATATTTATAACATATTTTAAAATATTTCATATAAGTATTTTTTGCATAAAGTTATTTTCACAAAGAAAGTTTTTACTCTCCTCAGACATCGCTCTAAATTAGCTCACTTCACTTTTGGAAAAACTCTTGAATTTTTATGTACATTTTTCTTTTTAAAATTTAGAAGAAATGAATATAAGGTATCTCACATAAAATGTCCTTAATAGGTCCTGCAATTTGGGGATCTTAAGTAAAATGGGAAAAGTTTGGAAGCATAGGCACCTATGTGTACCATTCCTTATTCAACACTCAGGATCCTAATGCATGACTTTTAGATGAGTTAGTTCAGTGTAGAAGCATTACCTTGCCATTAAAGGAAATGCAGGGGAACCATAATTTAGTTAAGATACTTCCATAATTTAAATTTGACCTAGTTAAATACTGGGTTTCCTAGAAACTAATACACACACTGAAAAAAATTGGAAAATTAGAAAATTTCACTATAATAGCCCCATCCCATACTTTGAATCTAACTGAATTACCAAATCAGCAGTCACTTATTCCATAGCATAAGGCCATGGGGCACATAATACATGCAACTTAGGACTGTACCTGAACCATATTCAAGATGGTAGCCTATTAAAGATTGTGAAATGAACAAAAATATTAAAGATACAGTCTCTCTTCAACTGTTGGAGTATCAGTGTGGCAGAGCAGAGGAGAAAGGCGTGCAACCACCTTTGCAGCTGTGAATGACAATCACATGGGTGGGAATAAATGCTAAAACGAAACACACAAGCACATACAGTCACATCATATACCAGAGCACCATCTACCTGCTTACCCCAAAGCAAGGTGACATGGACCTCTAAGAGAAAAAGAAGAGACACTCTCCCAAGGGCAGAGAACCTGGTAGAGGTGGTGAGAAAATAATCAGAATATTATATCTGAATCCAAGCTGCCTGCTGACTCTGCATAGTCCCCTGATCTATCTCCAACACTAAACTTCAATTAATGGCTGGGGCAGAATGAATGCTCCCCTTCAAAGCATAGTAATAATCAAAAAGAAAATACTATGGAGCTATTGCTGGTTCCCTAACCAGCATCCGTTTCCCTATTTCCAAATTGTATCTTGTATTTCCTTCTAAGTAGGCATGCTTCCCCATGTAGCTCCCATCTTGGTGGAAGTCAGTGTTATTACCTTCTCAGTGATAGGTTCAGTAAATCTGTTCTATGCAATTATCACATGCTCTTCTCCTAGCAACCCCGACTGGCTCAGCCATGGGCATGTAACACAATTTGAATCAATGACATGCAAAGAGTTTCATAGGGATATTTGGGGAATGTTAGCTTTCTCCTGAGAGACTGCTGCTGAAAGAGAAGAAAGCTGTGCCTTGTCCTCTGGACATTATAATTTTATGTAGATATGAAACCCAGAGCAGTTGTAGGTATCTCCATGCACAAGTGTAAAGATGATAAATGGAAAAATTACCATGTAGCCAATATTTAAGCATGTCCTACATCTGCCTTTCTACTTACTTCAGCAATTTCAGGTGCAGAATAATCCAGGGAATACAGCATCCACAAATATAACCTTTTCGGCAATAATAATCGATAAGGAATTCCAGCCAAAATAAAAGAAAGAGAAAAAGGGAAAAAAACATGGTAATGGAAGTATGGTAAAGACTGAATAAGAATCGAATTAATTTAAGTATGAACATAGAACAGTGGAAAGGTCAAAAAGTGGGAAAGCAAACATTAGTAATAAACATTATTACTAATAAACATTAGTAATAAAAATGTTGAAGAAAGAAAAAAGAAGCATCCAATACGAAAACTCTAACAAAAAATGACAACAGACCTAAGAGAAAGTTTCTCCATCGTTACAATAAAAGAATAATTAATGGAGCACCTGGGTGGCTCACTCAGTTAAGCATCTGCCTTCCGCTCGGGTCATGATCCCAGGGTCCTGGGATAGAGCCCTACATTGGGATCCCTGCTTTGTGGGGAGTCTGCTTCTCCCCAAGCCCCTCCCCCCGCTCGTGCTTGCGCTCTCTCTCTCACTGTCAAATAAATAAATAAAATCTTAAAAAAAAAAGAATAATTAATGAAAATGACTTCCACATTGAATCAAATAGCAAAGCCAAATTTTATACATTGGAAAGTAATAATTTACATTTTCTGCAAGTGTGCAGGCACATTAACAAAAATTGACCACATTATAAGTCACAAATAAAATTTCACCTAATTTCAAAAAGTTGAGATAATATCAGACCACATTTATGTTACAGTGAACTAAATAAAAAATAGAAACAAATGGCATAATAAATAAAAACAACTAGAAGGAATATACTGTATATCAGAACTTGTGGCATAGAAAAAAAGTTATCAGATGAAAATATATCGACCTAGTGGCTCCATTACTAACAAAGAATATAAAAAGAATCGACTTGACTATTCAATAGAAGGAAGCAGAAAATATTGTAAGGAAAGGTATCAGAAGAATTTAACAATGACAAACACGAATGAAGAATTAGAAAACAGAAAAGTGGTAGAACTAATAAAATAAAAAGCAGTTTATTATATAAACTAATAAAATAAATTGACTTCTAGCTAATGTAATAGTAAAAAAGAAGAAATCATATAGTGACACCTGAGTATTTATCAAACTCAGTAAAATGTGCAACACCAAGTGTGAACCCTAATGTAAACCATGGAGTTTGGGTAACAATAATGTATCAATATTGGCTCATTAATTCTAATGAATATAGCACATTAATTCAAGATGTTAATAGTAGGGGATCTGTTTGGGGGAAGGATATATGGAAATTCTGCATATGCTCGATTTTTCTGTCATCCTAAAACTGCTCAAAAACAAAGTGTGTTAACTTTTAAAAAATAGTAATAAGTAAATAACCATCTATTTATGAAATATTTAAAATAATCTGACAATACTTTAGTCATTCTACAAAAATTGTACAAAACAATTGCAAACTAGGTAGAATTGGTAATTTTTTCCAGAAAATATAAATGAAGAAACTTTAAATAGAACAAGGGTTATTGAATCATTCACACATGTTTGGAAGTTACCCCCCCCACAAAATGGACTAGCTAGGTAAAATCATATTGATCCGTCAGAAAACAGAAGTTTACAATGCTATTTAAACTGGCCCAAAGAATAAGGAGAAAAGGTAAATTTCAAATTTCTTTTTACTCCGCCAGAATGACAATATCAAAACCAAGATTTTCCTCAAAACCCACTTCTGGGTCAGCTTCAACATGTAACTGATCAGGACCACCAAGATCAGCATCCACATCCCGGTACCCATGATTTCAGAATGTACTAATGTCCACCATAGAAAATCTCAATAATGCTATAAATAACTTTGATCAGATCATCTTTGTGAACCAAGATGATAAATTTGTTACAACATTAAGTGGATGAGAAGATTCACTGAGCACATGCCCCTTTTTTTTAACAATTATAAAATATGATCGCAGAGCAAGGTATATTTGTTAGAAAGTGGATAAATATCTAGAATAGCCTTAATTTTGTAAAATAATTTGTTCCAAAGCTGGAAGAAGTAAGACCATTAATAAATATGTTTTCTTTTTTTAACTACAAATTTATTATCTGTACTTATAGAAGACAAAGACTTTCAGATGGGTTTTTAAAAATCTCCAAATATAAGGCACTGACCTAAAATAAAGTGATTAAAATAAAAAACAAATTAATATACAATAGGAATTTGATAGTAGAAATATTTTTTCCAAAATAAATTGTGTAATATATAATTAGGTATTCCTTAAATTTTTGTTAGAATTTATCTGTAAAGGATTCTGTTTTTACTTCAACTTATTGAATTTTATTTATCTAATCACATTTTCTATTTCGTCTTGGCACATTATTGGCATTTTATATCTTTCGAGTGTTTTTCCATTTCATTCAGTTTTTCAAATGTATTACCTACTTCACAATCCTTTTTTACTACTTGTTAAAATATCTGTCTCAACAAGTTATATAATAACAAGTTTTAAATCAGGATTTCTTTCACAATAAAAACTATTGCCTTGGGGGCTATGCTTCCAGCAAATTATAAAAACCCTTCCCAGCAAAAATTGCCAAAATTGTTAATAAATTATAAACGATCCTTCATAAAGTCTTTCTGAGCTGGGAATGAAAGAAGAAAGAGCAAATCCATGGGGGTAAAGATATTGACTGATGTAAGTCTTTGCTAAGATAAATATTCATGCAAAAATTTCTGGGGTAATCACTTGAAGAACAGAAATAGATCCTATAGCTTCTAAAGTATTGAAATAAATAAATGGATTAAAAACACGATTAACCCAAAAAAGTAGAAAAAGAAAACAGAAAAAGCAGGAAAAAGAAATATAAACTCCCATATTACATGAATAGTTATAATCTGTATAATTGGGCTAAACTCTTCAGTTAATCATCAAAAATTATATACAGAATTTTAAGAAAAATATCCATATGATATATGCAATATGCATGATTAAAACAAAAGGAAAAAATGTTGAAAACAAAATTATATAAAAAAGAAATATCTTGGGGTACCTGGGTGGCTCAGTCAGTTGGGTATCTGCCTTCGGCTTAGGTCATGATCCCAGTATCCTGGGATCGAGCCCCGCATCAGCCTCCCTGCTCTGCAGGGACCCTGCTTCTCCCTCTCCCTCTGCTGACCCCTTGCTTGTGCTTTCTCACTCTCTCTGTCAAATAAATAAATAAAATCTTAAAAAAAAATAGGGAACTCAATTTAAAAAAAGTCTCTGGTTCCAATTTTATTAGATTTATTCTGAGGCTTAAATTATTATGAGATGGCAAAAGGAGGGGTAACAATTTATTACCAGAAGGGTTAACTGAGAAGGAAAATGTCATATGTTATGTATGATAAAATGATTTCAAAATGCTTTAAGTTAGAAGTACTACAAGGAAAATTTGAGATATTCCTAATAGCAGAAGATTTTAATGAACTATTTTTTTTTAAGATACAAATGACTAAGTTTTTTTTTACAAATATCAGCAAGGATAGAAATATTTAAACAACACAGTTAACTTTTATCTAATGGCTACTTATCATTCTATATTCAAATGCCAGAAAATATACATCAGGGACATATTATATTTTTTAAATGTAACAGAAAAATTTTTTAAAAATCTAAACTTTGAAAAGTACCTCAAAATAGATTAGGAAAAGAGATAAATATCTTAAACCATATAATGTACTAATAATGAATAAATAGGACAATATACTAGTAATGAATAAGTAACAACAGATACAACAGAAAGATAATTCAGTAATATAATAAAATATTTGTACAAAATAGTTAGAAGTTAGAAGAAATGCATACATTGCTAGAAAAAATATAAACTCCCAAAATTATTCAAGAAGAAATAGGAACTTTGAATTAACCTTTTAATTTTAAAGAAACTCAATAGTTTAAAGCCTTCCCACTAAGCAAAGACAGGGTCAGGAATACATTACAGGTGAGCTATATCAAATATTTAAGAAACAGCTAATTATAACCTTATATACAAACTCAGAGAATAGAAGAAGAATCATGTTTTAATGGTTCTGTGCAGTGTGAGAAACTGAATTCTAAAATGGCTTCCTAAAGACCCCATGCTCTAATCCCTGGAAACTGTGAGATGTAATTAAAGTTACTAATTACATGACCTTAAATGGCTACACTATTTTGAATTATTTAGATGGGTCCATGAAATCACAGGAGCCCTTAAAAGCAGAAGAGGAAGTCTGAAATAAAGCACTAGGAGGATTCTACTCCAGAGCCTCCGGATAAAAGCCCACGCCGGCTAACACATTGATTTTAGTCCAGTGAAACAGAGCATCCAGCACTCTCACCCAGCCACCCCATCCCTCCCACCCCCCACCACTCCCACAACCCTCAGTTTGCTTCCTGAAATTAAGAATTCCTCATATCAGTGAGGTCATATGATACATGTCTTTCTCTGACTTATTTTGCTCAGCATAACACCCTCCAGTTCCATCCACGTCGTTGCAAATGGCAAGATCTCATTCCTTTTGATGGCTGCATAATATTCCATTGTGTATATATACCACACCTTCTTTATCCATTCTTCTGTCGATGGACATCTTGGCTCTTTCCACAGTTTGGCTATTGTGGACATTGCTGCTATAAACATTGGGGTGCACGTACCCCTTTGGATCCCTACATTTGTATCTTTGGGGTAAATAGCCAGTAGTGCAATTGCTGGATCGTATGGCAGCTCTATTTTCAGCTGTTTGAGGAACCTCCATACTGTTTTCCAGAGTGGTTGCACCAGCTTGCATTCCCACCAGCAGTGTAGGAGGGTTCCCCTTTCTCCGCATCCCCGCCAACATCTGTTGTTTCCTGACTTGTTAATTTTAGCCATTCTGACTGGTGTGAGGTGGTATCTCACTGAGGTTTTGATTTGGATTTCCCTGATGCCGAGCGATGTTGAGCACTTTTTCATGTGTCTGTTGGCCATTTGGATGTCTTCTTTGGAAAAATGTCTGTTCATATCTTCTGCTCATTTCTTGATTGGATTATTTGTTCTTTGGGTATTGAGTTTGATAAGTTCTTTATAGATTTTGGATACTAGCCCTTGATACTTTATGTGGAAAACCCAAAAGACTCCACCCCAAAACTGCTAGAACTCATACAGGAATTCAGTAAAGTGGCAGGATATAAAATCAATGCACAGAAATCAGTGACATTCCTATACACCAACAACAAGACAGAAGAAAGAGAAATTAAGGAGTCCCATTTACAACTGCATCTAAAACCATAAGATACCTAGGAATAAATCTAACCAAAGAGGCAAAGGATCTGTACTCAGAAAACTATAAAATACTCATGAAAGAAATTGAGGAAGACACAAAGAAATGGAAAAACGTTCCATGCTCATGGATTGGAAGAACAAACATTGTGAAGATGTCAATGCTACCTAGAGCAATCTACACATTCAATGCAATCCCCATCAAAATACCATCCGCTTTTTTCAAAGAAATGGAACAAATAATCCTAAAATTTGTATGGAACCAGAAAAGACCCCGAATAGCCAGAGGAAGCTTGAAAAAAAAAAAAAAACAAAGCTTGCGGCATCACAATTCCAGACCTCCAGCTCTATTACAAAGCTGTCATCATGAAGACAGTATGGTACTGGCACAAAAACAGACACATAGATCAATGGAACAGAATCGAGAGCCCAGAAATGGACCCTCAACTCTATGGTCAACTCATCTTTGACAAAGCAGGAAAGAATGTCCAATGGAAAAAAGACAGTCTCTTCAACAAATGGTGTTGGGAAAATTGGACTGCCACCTGCAGAAGAATGAAACTGGACCATTTCCTTACACCACACACAAAAATAGACTCGAAATGGTTGAAAGACCTAAATGTGAGACAGGAGTCCATCAAAATCCTAAAGGAGATCACAGGCAGCAACCTCTTCGACCTCAGCCGCAGCAACTTCTTCCTAGAAACATCGCCAAAGGCAAGGGAAGCAAGGGCAAAAATGAACTATTGGGACTTCATCAAGATAAAAAGCTTTTGCACAGCCAAAGAAACAGTCCACAAAACCAAAAGACAACCGACAGAATGGGAGAAGATATTTGCAAATGACATATCAGATAAAGGTGGTTTTTAATTATTAGCTTATTGAATGATCAGATTTCTAGAGAGAAATCTTTTTTTTTTACACTTGCTTGTCACTTTTTTTATTATTATGTTCAATTAGCCAGCATATAGTACATCATTAGTTTTTGATGTAGTGTTCAATGATCTATCAGTTGCATATAAATCCCAGTCCTCATCACAACATGTGCCCTCCTTAATACCCATCACCTGGCTACCCCATCCCCCCACCCCACTCCCTTCTATAACCCTCAGTTTGTTTCCCGGAGTCCATCATGGTTTACCTCCTTCTCTGATTTCTTCCCCTCAGTTTTCTCTCCCTTCCCCTATGGTCCTCCCTACTATTCCTTTTGTTCCACATATGAGTGAAACCATATGATAATTGTCTTTCTCTGCTTGACTTATTTCACTTAGTGTAATCCCCTCCAGTTCCATCCATGCCGATGCAAATGGTGGGTATTCATTCTTTCTGATAGCTGAGTAATATTCCATTGTATATATGAACCACATCTTCTTTATCCCTTTGTCTGTTTGTTGAAGGGCATCTTGGCTCCTTCCGCAGTTTGGCTATCATGGACATTGCTGCTATGAACATCGGGGTGCATGTGCCCCTTCTTTTCACTGCATCTGTATCTTTGGGGCAAATACCCAGTAGTACAGTGGCTGGGTCATGAAATCTTTCTTTTTTAAAGTTTGTTTCTTTTTTTAAAGTAATCTCTACCTCCAATGTGGCCCTCAAACCTACACCCCAAAGATCAAGAGTCACATGCTTTACCGACTGAGCCAGCCAGGTGCCCCAGAAATCTTATTCTTAAATTGAGCCTTTTGCTTCTGACAGGAACCAGGGAATGCCACCAATCTGGGATGACTGTACAGCTCTCCAAAGGTCCCACCTTAGTATGAGAGAAGAATATTTGTTCAACGATTTCACCATTGCTCAAGGCCCGGCATCTAATTCAGTGTTGATAGCAGCTTCCAACCTTATGGAATCCTTGCTTTTCTAATCTACTCATTGCTCCCAATCTCAGCCCCAGATCACTGATTTTTGTTTTGTTTTAAAGATTTTTTTTTTATTTATTTATTGACAGAGAGAGAGACAGTGAGAGAGGGAACACAAGCACAGGGAGTGTGAGAAGGAGAAGCAGGCTTCCCGCTGAGCAGGGAGCCTGATGTGGGGCTTGATCTCAGGACCCTGTTATCATGACCTTAGCTGAAGGCAGACCCTTAACAGACTGAGCCACCCAGGTGCCCCTTTGGTTTTGTTTTTTTGCTGTTTTTATTTTTGTTTGTTTTCCGGGGAGGATAGTTTTCCTTGAAGAAATTCAGCAATCCATTGAAAAAGACTATCATATCAAGCACTTAATTGTTCTATTATAGAAAGGTCCCTCTGAGCAATTTGTCATATTGCCCAAAGTTCAGTTTTATCTAAATCTTCTCCATCTCACAGTATTTTTCATGTGTCTTTCCTTCCCTTGTTTCCTTTGTCTTTTGAGTTTATATTTTATTTTCTTTTGTTTCCTTTACTTACATTTAAAAATTACTGTAGTGGAGCAGTGATAAATTAAAAAAAAATTATTCTGCAATTTTGAACTAGAAGGTTTTGTGTTTATATAATTTTTTTTAGAAACTGTACCAATACACACACACACACACACACACACACACACACGCGTGCTCACGTGCATATAATTGTATATAGTTCATATTAAATTTAACTTTAACTTATGAGTATTGCCTGCCTTTAAAATTATTTGAAAATATAATACTAATAATGGTGCAAAATCTACTTTAGAATGTCTGAATTCTTATTTTGGCTACTTAAGTTTCCCCCGCCCCCCCCCCATTCAGTAGGATTTACTATAACAAATACTATGAATATCTCGGAACAATAATCTTTGTGCTTATCACTGATAAATTTTTATTACATAATTCTCAATTACTTTTAAAAATGGTTGAAAAAATATGTATTTCTATCAACTGAGTATAGTAATAGCTCTTTCACTATATTCTCTCTAGCATGTATTTCTATTATTAAAAAATTACAGGGCACCTGAGTGACTCAGTTGGTTAATCATCTGACCCCTGATTTTGGCTCAGGTCATGGTCTCAGTGTCCTGAGATCGAGCCCAACATCAGGCTCCATGCTGGGCTTGGAGACTACTTAAGATTTCTCTCTCTCTCTTTCTCTCTCTCCCCCTCTGTCCATCCCCACCAACACCACCTGTGTGCTCGCTCTCTCTCTCTCTCTAAAAAAAAAATTACCAGACTGATTACCAGTATGATATATAAATACAATGTGCATCTTTATGGGTATAGTCATTATTTTATCTTTCATTGCTTATGCTTTAAAAATTTTCAGAACTTTGTTGGTTTTTATGTAAATTATCCCTTTACATGATTTGAGGTTTTCCCAATTTCAGTTTCTTAAACTTACATATTAATGCACTGCAGTTAGAAATGTATATATTATTGCATACAATGAATTTTTAAAAGTAAAAATCTTCTTTGTGGAAATATTATTCAACCATCATTAAATTTTAAAATTTCATTTAGCATCTGTTTTATGCAGTAAAAACCTACAAGTAAAAGTTATTCTTCCTGCTTTGGGTCTTATAAAACAAATGAAGAACTAAACATAACAATAAAGCATACATGTCCAAATCATTATGAGACACAGGGAAATTAATGCCTAACTCAGATCTGGAGTTTAAGAAAAGCTTTACACAAAATAAGACATTTACTTATTCTGAGTTTATAGGATTCATTTCAAACCATTTGAGTATTAAAAATCTAATCTGAAGGTAATACTTATTTTGAGAAGCAAACATAAAGCCAGCCACATACAACTTTCTCACCTTCAGCTCATATATGTTCACCAAGCCATACAATCAAAAATGGGAATAAAATTTCAAGTCAGAATAGTTATACATGGTTTTTCTTAACCTAGTGCATTAATTATTGTTGCTCAGAACCTATTCAATTCTGTGAGCAATCATAGAAAACCACTCCATTTCAGCCACATGCAAGAAAAAAGAACAACTCATCCTAAAAAAAAAAAAAATAAGAATAAGAATAATAATTTTCATGAAGCTGATAGCTCGATCATAGACTATCACAATGTTGAATACTTAATAAAATTGATTTCAGATACAACTCAGCTATTTAGTGGGCTTATGTTTGTTAGAACATTTAAGTGCATGTAAATACACTCAAACATGTGTTTTACAGCAAAGCTCTTCTAATAACTAATTTGTCTTCCTGAGCATCCACTTTCTCCAGGGGAACAATTTCCAAGAGTTGTGCTGACTGAGACGATCTCAGGTTTCCTGTCCTTTCTGGGGAGGCTCTAACTCTGGGCTCTTTACTGTTCACAATCTCAGTAATACCAAGAGCATCACTGAGTAGTGGTGGCTGTGAATGTGCCTCCCCTGTGACCTCAAGTAGACAGGAAGAAGTATTACTGTCAAATAGCAGCCAAATGCAGCCCATCCCTTGCCCACTTGCATTCAGTGAGGGTAATTTTATAAAATGTACTCTTCAAAGAACTTGGTTGGGCACAAATTTTAAAGAGCACTAAAAGCAGAAGCTACTTCAGAAAAAGGCATTCCTTGCCTTACAGTGATTTTAAAATGTCAAAGAACTACCAAGAACATTCTGAACTAATGTTTGTATCCTCTCAATGTGAGTCCATTTAGGTCACACACATATATGCAAAATTCACTGACACAAAGCCAGAAAGGGATTTCTGACAGGAGTATTCATTCAACCAAGAAATGTTTTGAGCATCTTCAATGTACTGGGCAGCACAGTAGTGATACACTCTGTAACAAAGAAAACATAGTCCCGAACCTCACGACAATTCACGTATGTGAGGAAGACAAATTCTAGTATATATAGTGGCATCAGTGTTGCAGGAAAGACAATGAATGACTGAGGAGCAAAGTCCTTAAAAAAATGAGGGGATAGAAATCAGAGCACACATGGAAAGACGGATTTTTCAGAAGACAGGAATTCTTTCTTCATCCAAAAAAAAAAAAAAAAAAAAGAGGAAGATGGGCACCTGAGTGGCTTGGTTGGTTGGGCATCTGGCTCTTGATCTCAGCTCAGTTCCTGATCTCAGGGTTGTAAGGTTTGAGTCCCACACTGGGCTCCATGCTGAGCATGGAGCCTGCTTAAAAGAAAAAAAAAAAAGAGGAAGAAGAAGCACATAGAACAGTATCCAAAAGATAGGCAAATTAAGTGTGGTCTAATAAAATTTAAGAAATTCTGAAAGAAATATTGACAAAACGTATTGGCCACTGTTAAAGGAAAAATTTCATTGGACAAGATGAGCAAACAGAAGTTGATTTTGTTTTTTTGTTTTGGTTGTTTTTTTAAGATTTTGTTTATTTATTTATTTGACAGAGAGAGAGAGCACAAGCTGAGGGAGAGGTAGTAGCAAACTCCCCGCTGATCAGGGAGCCCAACGTGGAGCTCAATCCCAGGATCCTGGGATCATGACCTGAGCCGAAGGCAGCCGCTTAATGGGCTGAGCCACCCAGGTGCCCCAGAAGTTGATTTTGTTAGTACTTTTGCTAATGATGGAGGAAAGAGCACAGACCAAGCGTGGACACTCATCTCTGAGACAAAGGGAGCAGAGTTTTTAGGATATGAGATGAGGGAACCATAAGCCATCTGTATTTCCTAAGTAGCTTACCCAAAGGAAAAGTAAATTTTCTCTTCTCTTGGTAGGGTCCTACCTAGCCTGGAACATAGGGGCGTTATCTTCCTTGATTTTATTTGAAAAGGATGGCTCCCAGGTCTTTGAGAAAGACATTCCTGGCTTTTATAACTGGCAAGAGGCTTTTAAAAAGATCTATATATCAAAGGGGCAGAGAAAGAAGTCACAATTTTAAGTTTTCTAAAATGAGCACTCTAAAAAAAGAAGTGACAGGCCTAGAGTGAGGAAGGAAACTGGGGAAAGTCTTGTCAAGCCAAAGGGAATGTTAAGGCTGTCTTGGTCTCCACATGGAAATGTCTGGCCACGTAAAATTAAGCACCACATGTATGCAGTCACATATTTTTAACTGTTTTTCTTATTTAAAGTCATCGTTTTTCTCACTAATAAGCTGTTGTAGAGGAAAACATACGTAAATTGAATGCATGACCCATGATATAAATTCTAATGGCACCCTCTGAAGATTTTTTTTTTGCAGATTAGTGTGTTTGCATTTGAAAAATTGTATTATAATTATGTTTATACATCTATCCCTTCCACTGCAGGATAACTCCTAGTACTTTAGCATATTCTGCATTGTTTCACCAGTGCTCAGCAGCGTGCTTGGTATAAAGTGGATAATTTTAAAATAACCTTCATTGTGTGAGCCCCTTGACCCATACACTCACTCACCATAGCAGCCCAAATCTTTTCCTTGGTTCTGGGTGGATTCTCATAACCAGGAGGACACACACTTTCCACTCCATTTTCAGACTTTATCCCCAGCTCTCCTTTGATCTCAAGCTGAGCTCCATTTTCCCTGCCTGAATGTGCCATTCTAATTGTTATGTGGCCCAAGAAAAATATTTCCAGATAAGAAGGCTGAGGAGGTGCTCCTTTCCTCCCCACCACCCATGCCTGTGATGAATTCAAGATCCTACAGCCAGGATCTGTGTTTGTCACTGGAGCTCCATCACCTGCCAAGACTTCATCTCTTACCTAGAACAAACACTTTACGTGTCCTTAATCTTCATAACAATGTCACGTATATGGGGGCTGGTCTTATCTTTATTGGATAGGTGAGGATTTCAAATCAGAGCGAGATTAAGTATCTTGCCCAAGGTCATTTTCAGAAAAAGATAATGCTGGGATTCAAACCCACACCGTTTGGCACTAGAGCCCGAGTCTTAACTGCTGTCCTTTCTTGCATTTCCATAAGAAATGACCTAGTTTAAGAAATGTGAAGGAAGGGTGGCTGGGTGGCTCAGTTGGTTAAGTGTCTGCCTTTGGCTCAGTTCATGATTTCAGGGTCCTGGGATCGAGCCCCACATTAGGCTCTCTGCTCAGTGGGGAGCCTATTTCTCCTCCATTTGCTCCTTTCCCTGCTAATGCCCTTTCTCTCTTGCTTACTCTCTCTCTCAAATAAATAAATTAAACCTTTTTAAAAAATTACAAAAAAAAATGTGAAGGAAAACTACAATATGTGATTTAACAAGTTAGTAAAATATTTACTTTCTAAATGCCACTGAATCTCTAAGTGTATTAGCAAACAAAAACAAACAAAATGCTGACTAGACAGCCACTACAGATTGTTTTTTAAAGTCAAGGATCTCCGAAGGGGCACGTGCACCCCAATGTTTATAGCAGCAATGTCCACAATAGCCAAACTCTGGAAAGAGCCAAGATGTCCATCGACAGATGAATGGATAAAGAAGATGTGGTATATATACACAATGGAATATTATGCAGCCATCAAAAGGAATGAGATCTTGCCATTTGCAACGATGTGGATGGAACTGGAGGGTGTTATGCTGAGTGAAATAAGTCAATCAGAGAAAGACATGTATCATATGACCTCACTGATATGAGGAATTCTTAATCTCAGGAACAAAGGTTGCTGGAGTGGTCGGGGGTGGGAGGGATGGGGTGGCTGGGTGATAGACATTGGGGAGGGTATGTGTTACGGTGAGCGCTGTGAATTGTGCAAGACTGTTGAATCACAGACCTGTACCTCTGAAACAAATAATACAA
This sequence comes from Zalophus californianus, assembly GCF_009762305.2. Lineage (NCBI taxonomy): Eukaryota > Metazoa > Chordata > Mammalia > Carnivora > Otariidae > Zalophus > Zalophus californianus. Next base: position 23,551,289 of record NC_045606.1, on the reverse strand, counting down.
CATATGTTAAGAAAAAAGAAAAAGAAGAAGATAGCAGGAGGGGAAGAAGAAAGGAGAGTAAGTTGGAGGGGGAAACGAACCACGAGAGACAATGGACTCTGAAAAACAAACTGAGAGTTCTAGAGGGGAGGAGGGTGGGGGGATGGGTTAGCCTGGTGATGGGTATTAAAGAGGGCACATTCTGCGTGGAGCACTGGGTGTTATGCACAAACAACGAATCATGGAACACTACATTAAAAACCAATGATGTAATGTATGGTGATTAACATAACAATAAAAAAAATTTACAAAAAAGTCAAGGATCTCCTCTCATTGTCAGTTCTTATAAATAATAATCAGTTTAGTATTCTTTATTTTTTAACATTATTTTCCATATATTGATGTAGATCATAGGAAACATCTCTTTAATCAAAGTTCATATATTCACATGTTCCTTGACCTTGCAATAGCAAGTAGGAAACAATGAGTCACTAATGAATAAAAACTTTATGTAGCTGTAAGAGAGATACATAGGAGCCTTTGACAGGCAAAAAACAAAACAAAACAAAAGAAAACAAATTTCCTGTAACCAAATATCAGGTTTTGCAGGATTTAAGTCATATTTGTTTAAATAGTTCTTTTTCAATAAAAATATGACCGAGAGAAGGACAGACAGAAAAAAGCCCTTTGAACTTTACATTTTCAACTTTAACAGTGATTACTGCCAGTGGACACTAGGAAGCTAAGGGGTCATCCCTCTGTGACTAGACATGTATTTGTTTTCATTTTTCAAAAGAATATACATTTTGTGATTAAATATAAATATATTTATTAATAAAGTTGAAGTCTGTCGTTGTAAAAAAATAAAAAATAAATAGTTTTCTTTCTAGCTTCCGGCCAGATGTTGCTAGTGTCTGTGAAAAGCCTGGGACCACTACCTCAGAGTGAAATACCAAGCCTTAAAGGAAGGTAGAGTCATTCTTCAGTCAGGAACAAATGGATGGTAGACAAAGAGGTTGGCAAAATCTTCATTTTCTTTTCCTTTTATTGACCTCCTCAAAATGAAAAGCCCTCCTGGAAACAGGTGGTCTTGAATTTCTGTAGATAATTAAGCAAAATGAGGCTTGTTGACAGCTTGGCATGAAATGTGAATCTTTAATTACATTTTAATGACAACTCATATTACTTTACTTAACTATGTTAGGTGGTATAACATGAGATTAAGAACTGCTAATACAGATTTTGAATTGTTTTTCCCAACATTTATAAAACTGTCAGTAATTAAAACGTTTAATGATTCAATGGCTAGTAGAGATTCCTTTTGTATATGTAACATGTCTGTTTATCATTTTTGTTATATAGTACTTACATAATTATTAAAAATATTGTTACCTTATTTCAGGGATAGCTAAATTGGAAGAGTGTGTTCTGGCTACAATCGTACCTAAAATCAGTTCTATTAGACTCCTCATTAACATTAGGCAGTCATATTATTTTTGAACAAAACACAAATTATAAAGACCTTTAAAAGTCTCTCTAAAGGGGCGTCTGGATGGCGCAGTCATTAAGCGTCTGCCTTCGGCTCAGGTCATGATCCCAGGGTCCTGGAATCGAGCCCTGTATCCGGCTCCCTGCTTAGCAGGAAGCCTGCTTCTCCCTCTCCCACTCCCCCTGCTTGTGTTCCCTCTCTCGCTGTCTCTTTCTCTGTCAAATAAATAAATAAAATATAAAAAAAGTCTCTCTAAAGACTAATTTTTTTTTTTTTACTTTATTGGTTAAAGAGTTTTAGTTCTGTAGTAACTTCACCAAGAATTATTAGTGTTTATATTTTTTAAGTTTAATGCTTTAAACTGCTAGTAAACTTTATTTTGAATTCCACGTAAATTATTCTAAGCAACTTATATAGATGAACTTGAATCCAAGCTTTTCCCAAAGTGATTTCAACCATCTGTGAAAATATTGTACCGTATCATATCCCTCATTTATCCTAATTATGTCTTATGTAATAAATCATCTCCTTGTCCAGTAAAAGTGCTGTGATTTTTTTCAAACAGGTCATACACTCAAAGGTATTGAAATGAATGGAATTTAATAGGTTATATTTTTAATGGTATAACTTTAAACATTAAGAAATAATATAAATCTGTGTTCCCTTTTTTGGATAAATCATGAGGATATACTATTTAATATTTTAGTTCAAAGGCAGGGTAAATTTGGAAAATACAAATCCATTTGGTGCTTAGCAAAATGGGCTGCACTTCTTTTTTTTTTTCTGGTTCTGACAATATATAAATTGTCACAAATTAGCCAATCATTATTCTGAGAGAGAAAATAGCCACATCAAAGTGCACATGTTCAAAATGAAGCTCAAGACCCGGTGCCCCGTTAAAACTCTCCATCTTGTGCAATTATACCACCATCAACCATTTGTTCATGCCTGAAACTTGACTAATCCACCTCCCTCCCCCTAAATCCTGTCTACTACCAAGTCTTATTGATTCTATCTCCTAAATATATCTTAATTATATTCATTCTTATCTCTTTCCACTAGCCCCTATTATGCCCAAACATTGCATTTGTCTTCCCTTATCAACTTTTACCCATTTCCAAGCCATTCTCCATCCTATAGACAGATTCTTTGTAGAAACTATTAAGATGATAATACAATCCCTTTGGAATAAGCTCTAGATTAAACAATAACAATAATAAAACCAAGAATATACTTACCTCGTAACCAAGAAATTCCAATCCTAGATATTCACTTAAGAGTAATGAAAAATATATACATTTTACTAAAATTCTTGTATAAGAATGTCCATGGTTGCTCATAAAGCCAAAATTGGAAACAGCTCAAGCAGCCACCAAGAGGAGGAGGGATAAAGTGTCATATATTTATACAACAAAATACTACTCAGAAATTTAAAAAACAAAGCAAAACAACCTGCTGGTAGGCTCAATGTATCTGAATCTCAAAAAATGTTATGCTGACTGAAAGAAGCCTTACATGGAACATATTCTTTGATTCCATTTATCTGAAATTCTAGAATAGGCAAGACTAATCTATAGTTAAAAAAAAAATCAGAACACTAGCTGCCAATGAGGAGGCGAGAATGGGAACAGGAGTTGACTGCAAAGGAACATATAACAATTATCTGGGTAATAGAAATGCCCTACATCTTTTTTTATTGAAGTATATTTCACATATAATATTATATTAGTTTCAGATGTACAGTGTTATGATTTGATATTTATATATGCTGCAAAATGATCACCACAATAAGTCCAGTTAATATCCATCAGCTATGTAGTTACAACTTTTTTTTCTCCTGATGAGAACTTTTAAGAACATTTCATAGGGGTTGGCAGTTGCAAAGTTTAGGCTTATGCATTTGTCAATGCTCATAGAAAGGTTATCACTTGTGTATTTCACAGTATAACATTTTACCTTTAAAATATAAATAATATTAAATAAAACTTGAACTCTAATTAACAATATGCATGCTGAGGTGCTTAGGGGTGAGATTGCTGGTGTCTGAAAAAACTTTGAAGTGCATTAAAAAATAAGACTAAACTGTTGTATATCTTGATTTTGGTGGCTATGTGACACCATGCTTTCTCAAAGCTCAAAGAAATGTATACTAAAGGGGCACCTGGGTGGATCAGTCAGTGAGGCACCTGACTCTTGATTCTGGCTCAGGTCATGGTCTCAGAGTCATGGGATGGAGCTCCACGTGGGGCTCTACACTCAGTGTGGTGTCGGCTTGGTAATCTCTCTCTCCTTCTCCCTTTGACCCCCCTCTGCCCCCACTCATGTGTGCACGCACTCTCTCTCTCGCTCAAAAAAAAAAAAAACCTCACAAAATAAAAAGAAAAAAAATGTGTACCAAAAAGAGTAAAATTTTCTGTTGTAAATTATACTTCAATTTTTAAAATGCCTCAAAAGATAAGATGGATCATTTTTACACCTTATTTTATTTTATACCTCAATTTTCAAAATGCCTCAAAAGATAAGGTGGGTCAATAGATGGCTAAATGATTGGACAAATGAGATATTTACAGTTAAAGAATCAAGGTAGTGGATGCTTGGGAGTTTACTGCACAATAATTTCTACTTTTCTGATGTTTGAAAATGGGGGAAATATGTAAATCCGGCAGGATTGCATTATCCCCAGGCTTAAAAGTCTATAATAGCTTGGATTTGCTCTAAGATTATTAACATGGTATAAAGGTTCCACATGCCTGGATCTCTCCCTGAGCTTTAAGTCATATAGGTCACTTACTCCTCATGCACCAATTTCTAATCATACCCTTCTTTGTCGGTTTTTACAAAATAACAGACTCTTTTTCCCAGGGACCTTATCATTAATGACAGTGTAAATCCTGTGATTATCTGACTCCTCTGGTAGTTTTTAAAACCCATTTGACCATGATCCATTAATATATCTCTAGTGCATATCTCCATACCCAGGACTTGGCCTAATGTAAGTACTAAATAATTACATATCAAAGCACATATGAAAACTAACTGAAGAGGTAGTCCCCTGAGTCATTTCAAAGTGAATCATGAATCATTTGCATGGTCTAACCATTGATTTTTAAATATCCCCTCATTTCTTAAAAGGGTAGTAATTTCATACAGTGATAATGAAGCCATGTTAAATGAGACATTAAGAAAAAATATTTTTGAAAATCATCAATTGGCAAAGTATCCCAGGTGTTTTATCTTATTATGGCAAAATAAATAATTCTGACATGCAGTTTACCTGATTTTACATTTTTGCCTTAATATGTTTTTGAAGACTTATATAAATAGGTGTTGACTCAAACATTAATTTTCACTCCACATAAATTTAGTTGCTTATAAGATGGTGTAAGAAGACAACAAATTTGCATTTTGACATGAAATAAGACATAAGTCGTCCTCAAAGAGAACAGGTGAGGAGTTCGGTCGAGACTCCTGCCTCTTGGAATAGCGATAAAGCTTTTCTGATTATAGTATTAGAGCAAATCTGTAGGATAACGGTTAAATTGCCCTATAGACAAATCTCAGTGCTACTGATACTGATTAATACTCTCATGATTTTTACCATGAACTCAGCTAAGGGAAACAAGAATAGCACAGTCTCATTGCCCAATTTTCAGATGTGTACATCAGGAAATTTAGTAGGCAGGTATTTCTCTTTAAAAAAATAATAACCAGGGACTCCTGGCTGGCTTAGTCAGTGGAACAAGAGACTGTTTTGGGGTTGTGGGTTTGAGCCTCATGTTGGGTATAGAGATTACTTCAAACTAAAGTCTTAAAAAATATAAAATAATAACCAGAAGACAAAATAAGAAGTATTGACAAAAGAGAGACTAAGTGTATGTAAAACACTATGAAGTAGTCTTTCAGTTGAAATGTGTGAGAAGATAAAGACAGTTCTCTAGTTAGGTGAGGAGATTTCACAAATTCCTATGAAATATGAATGGTTAATATTTTTGTAACTTGTACTAAAAACCTTCTAGGTTTTATGTAATCTCAGGTATTGGATTAGAGGGAGAAGAAAGGCAGAAAAAGCTTTTTTATGTCACTTAAAAGTTCCTACAAAAGAACTCACCATTGGAATTATTAAAAATTATGTACACTTTAATGAATATTGCAATTGTCTGTAGTAACTACATTTTTTCCATGGGGTGGAAATGAGGTGCAGGGAGAACATTTAAAGTGAGCACTGAGCTATGCCGTTTAAGTCCCAGCACATATCCATTGGAACTGCGTGAATGCGCTGAGTTTAACCTAGTGATTCTAGACGAGGGACCCTGGGAATTACATTTGCAAGATTTAAGCAGAGAGTATAAGATATTTGCTCAGTAACTTCCTTTTATTCCTTTATGTTGCCAGAGTTCTGAGAATATGCAATAAAGGAAGACACCAATTCTCAAGTGAATAATCCCTTCTATAAAGTCTGCTAAACACGTAGCTGACCGTAAATGGCAAAAACTAAATTTACTTCTCAAAACAACAAAAATATGCTCATTAGAAACAAGGCCGATGTTCTGTTACAAATCTTTATATTGAACATGTTGCATTTTGAAGAGAAGCAAATAGAAAGATGGGATTTGCCCAGGAGTTTTGTAATGGTCTACCAAAAATCTCTCAGGGTAACATTTAAAAGGTGATTTCATTACTCTCTGGGTTTTGTTGAAATTTCTTTACCCAGAAAATCAATTGTTTCTCAGATGTGATCCAACTCAGAGATGTTAACTTACTATAAATTGAGAAACTGGAATTAATACAGAATACCAATTTATTCATTTACAATAAGAATTATGAATTTAGGGCACCTGGGTGGCTCAGATCATTGAGCGTCTGCCTTCGGCTCAGGTCATGATCCCGGGGTCCTGGGATCGAGTCCCGCATCGGGCTCCCTGCTCCTTGGGAGCCTGCTTCTCCCTCTGCTTCTCTCTCTCTCTCTCTCTTTCTGTCTCTCATGAATGGATAAATAAAATCTTAAAAAAAAGAATTATGAATTTATTCTGACCAAAATGCACATGTTGCCGTGATCAAGATATGGTTTATTTCAGAATTACATAAAAACTAAAACAGAAATTTAGTTATTACCCAAGGAATCAGCACTAGTAATTTAGATGATCCTCAACAGTTTCTTTCAACCTAACACATTCTTTCTCCCAAAAGACACAACCTTGCTAGACAATATTACTCCTGGTGTTTGACAAAATATTCTTCTATCTAATGCTGTGTACATTGACGATTATTTTTTCTGGTCGTTGTTTTCCAGGTCCCTGTGATGAATAATGAACCTTTCTTCAAATATATTTATAAAGCTTATTTCACCACAGTCCAGTCCACACTAGTAGTCACTAAATGTGACTTTACATATTTTTAATTTGATCCACTAAATATTGAATTCTTCTTTTTCCTCACAAAGGCTACCTGATTTTATTCCCAAGTCTTTCAAAAGGAGGGATTCAGAGGGCATCTTACACTACCTGCACCTGTCACAATCTTCAACCACATGAAAATCCTGTAGTTCCTATAATCGGATTTAGTTTGGAAGACACCTTGTCCTCAGCTGCTGTCGACACTGCCATTTCTGACTGATCTTTCTCCATGTAAGCTTCAAGCATGCCAATGAGAATTTTAGGCCAAAGTAGTAGCCTGAATTGCTGAAAAAGATATCAGGGTTAGCAAAAAAGCAAGATAGGACTTAGTTCTCTGTGAAGAATTTCTGCAAGATATTAACAGTTGTCTCTTACTAGGAAGATTCCAGGGTCAGAATCTTGGGAAGACTTTTTAAAACAAAGCTACATAATTCTGTGTGCTGGCATGTGTCTGTAACTCTCTAATAAAAGACAAAGCATTATCACATACTATATTGGCTATTTGACCATGGAATTCTTTTCTTGTAGCACACCCACTAACAGTTAACGGAATGAAGGTTTGGGGCCTACAGCTAAAATCAAATATTCACATTCAAATATAAATACAAAAATCAATTCACAGTAAAATATAAAATGCTTTGGATCTTCTTATTACTGCTCTCTCGTTTGGAAAATTATAGAGAGTTGATTGGAAGAGCAGCTATTAGTAGATAATAACAATCATAGTAGTAGTAGTAACTGTAATAATAATAGGTGATAGTGATATCAGGGAGAAGCTAGAACTTCTATGGCAGTGTTTACTCAAGTGTGACCTCTAGAGCACCAATATCACAATCATCTGGGCTGTTTTACAATGGTGCGAATTCCTAAGTTCCTCTGAAGACTTACTATATCAGAATCTCCTGGGGATGGACCACAAGAGTCTGGATTTTAAATAGACCTACCATGAAATCTTTATGTACACTTGAGTTTGAGAATTATTGAATTGGGGTCTCTATTTAACTTAGAAAAAGACATGACAAAACAGTTTAGAAGATTTGATAGACCCCCTGGTATCCACCGTGCCATGAGTTTCGGACAATGTCTTAATCAGAGAGAGAGAGAAAGAGAGAGAGAGAGAAACTTTTGTAAAGATTTTGTAAGCTCCAGTATATATTATTTTCTCCAATATCTATCCAATTTTGTCATTCACATCATATCTAAAGAGGCCAGGAAAGCTTCTTCAACACATAATGACACACATGAAAATCTTAAAGTAGGTAGACTATATATACGAAACAGAAAAAATATACATTCATATTTCTTTCCTGTTTTCCTATTTTCTTTCCTATTTCCATAATTCACAAGAGAACTATAGGGACCCCAAAGTTATGTTAAAACTGAACAGACTTTTAAATTTGATTGTTTGGTAATAAAAGAGGAAATAAATGAAATTTCTGGCCATTCAGGGACCACCTAAAAGAAAATGAAACATTGGCCAATTTAAACATTTCTTTCAAAAACATAAAAAGAATTAAAATAATAAACTTTTCTTTCAGCATTTACTTTAATCAAGTTGAAGTATGACACCTCCTATTATTAATGTTAAGGTTCTGCGAGCTCAGATCTTTAAAAACTTTATATACTTTTCTCAAAGAAAAGTATGTCCCTTTCCATTCCCCTCACTCCTTCAAATATTTACAAACATTACAAACATTTCAACTTATGAGATCTTCCTGTTTGGCCTTCAGAAAATTTGTAATTTTTCCACTAGTGAGTCATTGAAACTATAGCTAGATCTGCCTATATCCATTTTCTGCCCTTTCGCAAACCCCTAACTGATAACTGTTAGTTTCTTTAACATCATTGAAATAAGCTGTCTGAAATGAATATTGCTCTATAGTTCCCTGCACTATAAGAAAAATAAAAGCATGTTTGAGAAAGATAAATATTTTTTAAACTTTTAATTCTTTATTAAGTTTTGGTTCTAAGAAAAGTAAGTTCATGTTCAAGATAACTAGTGTTTAAATGGGATCACTGGTGAGTTTGGTTCAAATGCAAATAAACCAGTTGTAAGGGTGTTTAAAAATAAACACGAAATATGTGATGCATTGATCATATGAATATGTTACCTCTATAATGATAATGATCATTGCTATCATTAGTTGAAAAATTACTATAGCCCAGCATTATGTTAAGCACTGAATATGCATTAATTTATTTAATCTTCATAACAGTTTAAATATATTGATACTATTATCTCCATTTTTAAAAATTATAAAACTGCATTCAGAAATGTTAAAAAAACTTGCCCAGGTGATTTAGCAGTTCTGCCCGCTGTAAAAGAGCAAATCTACTCTGTCTTATTAAAATCATACAACTTCCTCCAGATTATGGAGCACCTATGCCAAACTACAGGCTATTTTGGGGGCTAAAAAGTACAGTGACCACCATGAAATATTCATTTTAAATAAAATATACTTACTGTGAATCTATAAGACATTGTTAAATTGTTAATTTTCAGAGAGTTTGAGGCATAGCATTTCAATTCCAAATCCTCCTTTTAAAAAATTACTTATTATGAAGAAGAAGTATAACATTTTTTTAGTCCAAGGTAGTAAACTTATTGAGAGTCTGCTTTTTAATATGGTCATGAAGTTCTCAACACTTAAAGCAGAGTAAGCTTTCCAAATCCAGAATAAAAAAAGAAGCCTAGAATTTGTTAATTCTGTTTTATCAAAGACTAGTCATTCCATCCATCTGAAGGTGACCTAGACAATTCTATTTTTAGTTACTTTTTTTACTTTAATACTATATCTGTAAATTAATGGATGCCTGCAACATAGCTAAGCAAACATCTTTAAGGGAGAGGGCCACTTAGTGAATTTATTAATCCTCAGGGCACCAGAAACGTAGTCATTACTATTTACCATCTGAGTTCAAGGGACCCTATTTATTTATGTTTTTAAGTCATTTTATAAATATTTATATTCTTGAGTATATTTGGAATACAGTTGAGAATGAATCTCTTCCATTTTAAATGACGTTTAAAAATTATTTTGCTGGGAGTCTGGGTGGCTCAGTCGGTTAAGCGTCTGACTCTTGGTTTCAGATCAGGTCATGATCTCAGTGCCCTGAGACTGAGCCCCCAGTTGGGCTCTGGGCTGAGCGGGGAGTCTGATTGAGATTCGCTCTCTCCTTCTCCCTCCTCTCTTCCTCCCACATGCACACACACGCACTCTCTCTCTCAAATAAACAAGTAATCTTTTAAAAAATTATTTTGCCAATTTTATACTATAAGCCCCAAGAGGGTAGGACTATTTGCTTTACTCACTGATGCATTCCACGTGTTTAGCAAATCCTTATCACTCAATAACCATTTATTTAATTTATGTATATATAATAATACACTTTAGGTAGATATATTCTTGAAAGAAGGAATAAAGATGAAGCACAGTTTCTGAAAGAATTTTAAATAACTTATCTTTTAACCTTTGTAAGAAATCAGATATGGTTCTTTTTTTAACATTTTGACAAAATGATATATAAATAGAAGCATAATATATTTTCAAAGTTTCCTTAATAAAGTCACTGGGTAAACATATACTCTCAGATATCACCTTGGTGTTATTGTATTATTTTTCATGTACTTAGAAATAGCATTTTCAAAAAAAAAAGAAAGAAGAAAGAAACAGCATTTTCACAGGCTTTTTTGTCTTGTCATGTAGGTCAAAGTAACCCAAAATAATTTGGGGGGGGTGTCTGGAAACTTCCAAAATAGCTTGTATAGATAGAAACACAGGTCTTTAGTTTGTATGTAAATTTTAGGACTATGTTTTTTTCCTTTTATTTTGAAAGCGTTTAACATCTTGGACATGATTTTTATGAAATTTCACTATATGACCTGCCATTATCTTGTATTAATTTCTACCTTTTTTTAAATAAGAAAATCCATGAATGTTAATAGCCAATGCATGCATCTGTTATTTGACATTCATAAAGTTCATCAGAAGCACTTATATTTTGTGTGTCAATTGGGATGGTACCACATTAGCCCTGATTTACAAGTATCATCTATCAAAGATAACACCTGCAGTAACAAAAACATCACACAAGGTCACTTTTTCTCTTCGTATCTCTGCTGCAAATTTATTTGTTTTATGAAGTTTCTTACTGGCATTTTATTATTTTTATCATCAGTTCTTAATCAGTAAGATATGAGTCTATATCTTCATTATACTTAAAGGGCCATATACACATAAATTATTAATATATAAATAATATATGATATATATTATATATGCATATTTAAGTTTTTCCTAACTTTGGTTATGTATACTTAGGATCCCCACTCATATATTCTATAAGTTTTATAGTACGGCAATTTGAATGCAGGTTCTAGGAGACTGGTTAATATTAACCATTTGTGGTTTACATTATAATGAATATTTACTGAATACTGTTTTATAGGTGGGAGTATTTTGAGGTTTTTTTGAAGTTTTTTGTAGTAGGATTTTGTACACGTGTTAACATTAGATTGTAGGCTAAAATTTTACTTTATAGAAATAATATTGTGGATGTTCAAAGTCTTCAGGGTAAATGTTTTGATGACTTAAAGAATCAATAAAGAATGACTTTAATATGACTTCCATAATTGATGGAGGGTGAGAATATCTCTCCTTGAGTAATAGTGTAGCTCAGAGACTTAGTGTTATATATTTTGGGAATCCAGTCTTGGAGAAGTAGCTACCCTTACAGTAGACCCGCTCTATAACGTTTGCTGTCCCTAAATTGGGTTGTGTTGACTATCAGTAACTCTAAAGAATCTAAGATTTTACTCTACTTGCAAGCTAAGAAGTTAAGACTTTTACCTTTTCATGGATGCTGGTAGAAAATATGAAACTCTGGTCACAATAAAAGGAATTTGTTATTTGCAGCACAGCAGGAAGTAAAAGCCTCATTCTCATGACAATTCTCCCTGTCCCTCAAGTCCCAATGATGATGGGGAGTAGCCCAGATGGATGTAGCACATGCAGTAGGAATCGTGCACTTAAGAACTCAAATCTCCTATGGTAGACAAAAATCTTGCCTGAATTTTGCCCCAGAGGGACAAAGGCTCCCAAGGCTGTTTGCTATCCACATATCTTTGATAACACAGTCAGTGCCTCTTATTTCAAAATTGGGCAGAAATTGTAGAGAACCATGGAGAATTATCTCTCAACAGCGACTCCCTTAAAGGTTTTCTTTCCCTCAGGACTCTTGCCCTTGTTGGTATGTAACTTTCAGGCAATTATCAGGAAATGGTTTTTCTGTGAAAAGGATAGTGGGACTCAGAGATAAACACATGACCCCACTTGTAAGAATTATCTTTTTCAGGTTCACAAAGGATCTCTTTATTAAAAGAATAATAGGTATATTTATTACCTATGAATACGGATATATTTTCAATTTGAAGAAAAATAACAAAGATTTAAAAAAGGATGAAACCTCAACTGGGATGATCTCACTGATATTTTAGATGTTCTCTGACTAACAAGATTCTTACTATGTCTCACTCTTTATGAATCTGAGTCCACCACTGATCCTGCCACTGGGAAGTTCAAAACGAGGCCTGGAAACAGCCAGGGAAATTATAAAATTACTCCACAAAATGACAATAGTTTAATGAATGGTTAGTATTGTCAAAATACCATGAAAAATAAGATGTGACTTCTTAATATTTTATTACATAATTCAAGAGATAAGATTTTTAAATGTGAGAAACTGAGTAAAAGTATTAAGTACCAGATTGAAATAATAATGTTATAAATAACCATGTGAATATTTGTAAAACCTTATGTTAGCAAACAACCCTGATGCAAAGAATTCATGTAGGAGATTATTGGTTAAAAAATATCCTGTTGCAATAAAGTAGTTATCTCCTAGTTTAGCTCCCAATACATAGTGGGCCCTCAGTGTAAATTAATTGGTTGAATGAATGGAAAAATAAATGAATTGCATACATTATCTGCATTAGTGATCAAAATTGCCTCTTCTTGCAAATAACCTAGAGGTTCTATAGCAGAATTTCCTAGTGGTTAACTGTGTACTTCTTTCACAGCTCTGTAGAGATAGAGCTCATTCTCCATCCCTCCAAAACCTCTTATACCCATCGTCAACACACATTGCCTACTTGTGAAAGGTACCTCATCCAGGGTTAGTTCAAAAACAGATTTTTCTCTTTCTTTTCTTCTCCTCCCCAGGGGAGAAAAATCTCCAAAACAATTATAATTGAGAAAAATATTTGTTCTCTAAAACAAAACCAAACAGCACTAAAGCCACATTGTAATGGTCACCATACCCCACTACTTCCCCAATAATTCCATTCCCAAAAGAGTGGGAAGAGTGAGAACTAATAATAGTTCTGTGAGCATATATTTTAAAAAATAATAAAATCATGTTACAAGATTTGTTCTAATATTTACATTATTCACCTAATAGCTTGTCCTGGAAATATTTTCACCGGGTTATATACTTTGTAACCCATACAGTATTTTTTTAAATTTATTTTTCCCCACTTTTATTGAGAAATAATTGACATAATCATGTATAAGTTTAAGGCATACAGCATGATGATCTGATTTACATACATTGTGAAATGGTTACCACAATAGGTTCACCTAATATGCACCTTCTAATATAGATACATTAAAAAGAAAAGAAAGAGAAAAAGAAAAAAGGAGAAAACGTTTTTTCTCTTTATGATGAAACTCTCAGGGTTTACTCTCTTAACTTTTCTGTGTATCATCCTGTTATGTCAGCTACAGTCATCATGTGGTATCTTATATCCCTACTACTTATTCATCTTGTAACTGAAAGTTTGTACCTTTGATCACCTTCTTCTAAGTGCCCCTCCCCCCACCTGACCCACCTCCTCTGGTAACCAAATTCTAATCTCTCTCTCTCTCTTTAAGATATTACTTATTTATTTGAGAGAGCGAGAGAGAGACAGAGATAATGAGAGAGAGCACAGGCAGGGAGGAGAGAAAGAAGCAGGCTCCCTGCTCAGTAGGGAGCCCAACACAGGGCTCTGTCCCAGGACCCTGGGATCATGACCTGAGCTGAAGTCAGACGCTTAACCACTGAGCGTCCCTAAAAGCATATTTAAAGCCAATTATGATAGACTATGGCTTACCAAGTTTATTTTTTTTAAGATTTTATTTATTTATTTGAGAGAGAGAAAGAGCACGAGCAGGGGGAGCGGCAGAGGGAGAAGCAGGCTTCCCGCTGAGCAGGGATCCTGACATGGGGCTCAATCCCAGGACCCTGGGATCATGACCTGAGCTGAATGCAGACGGCTTAACCAACTGAGCCACCCAGGTGCCCCAATACTCTCTTTATCCATGAGATTTTTTTTTTTTAAGTTTCTACATATAAGTAAGATCATACAATATTTTTCTTTCTCTGTCTCACTACACTTAGCATAATGCTCTCAAGGTCCATCCATGTTGCAAATGGCAAGATTTAATTTTTTACGACTGAATAATAGTCCATTATGCATATATATATATATATACCATATCTTTTTTGGTTCATTCATATTGTGGCAAATGGTAGGATTTCCTTGTTTATCATGGCTGAGTAATATTTCATTATATGTATGTATGACATGACTTTACTCATTTGTTCATAATGGACACGTCGGTTGTTTCCATGTCTTGGCTATTACAAATAATGCTGCCACTATGAAGATGGAACACAGATATCTTTTTGAGTCAGTGACTTTGTTATCTTTGGATATATTACCAGAAGTGGAATTGCAGGATCATAGGGTAGTTCTATTTTTAATTTTTTGAGGATTCTTCATACTGTTTGCTGTCGTGGCTGTATCAATTGACAGTCCCATGAGTAGTGCACATGAGTTCCCTTTTCTCCACATCCACACCAGTATTTGTAACATCTTGTCTTTTCGATGATGGGCATTCTAACAGGTGTGGTTTTAATTCACATTTCCCTAATGACTAGTGATGTTGAGCCTCTTTTCATGTACCTGTTGGCCTTTGGTATATTCTCTTCGGAGAATGTCTGTTCAGGTCCGTTGTCCATATTCTAATTGGGTTATTTTGATTTTGTTGCTTGTGTTTTAGTGTTATATTAAAAAAATCATTACATTATAATGTAATGTATATATAATATATATATAAATATATAAAATATATAAGAAAATCATTATATTAAAAAAAATCCATGTCAAGGAGTTTTATGGGGCTATGTCTCTGCTCCCTTGCTTGGGGGTGGGGGGTGGGAGACAGGAGGGGGTGGAGTACTGTAGACTACTTTCAATTTTCCAGACTCTGTGATTGGGAGGGGCCAGGAACTACCCCCTGCCTTGGCTGTGAATTAATCCTCCTGCCTGTGCTTAGCATGGGAAGGCCCCATGCCCAGTACTTGCCTTGCTCTAGGGGCAATCAACCTGCCTGCCTCTCAGCTAGAGTGCCACTGGGTCACACAGCTTCCAGGAGTTGTCACTAGTCCTTCTGGTCAGATGGGGCTGGAAGGCACTCTCCGCTATAGGTGGAGCCATGACTCACACTTTGCCTGGACATGGGCAAACTGGGCTCTAGGACCAGCAAAATTCTTTTTTCAAGATCTGACTTAAGGAGATCTGCACCCCACCGAGTTCCCTCTCAGAATGCACCCCTAATTTGGTTCTGCAGATGAGCAAAACCACTGGTTGTGATTACTACTTAGGCACTACAAGTGTGAATCAGGTCTGCTAAAATCCATGTGCTGATTGTTGCAAGCCCTCTCCTTTCTCCATCGTGGTCAGATTCCCAATGGCTGAGTCCTGCAGATTCCCCTCCATCCCTGTGGTGCAAAATCAGAATAGGCCCACAAAGCAACCCACAATGCTGGAGGAGGCTGGTTTTTCCCTTGCAATCTCTTTCCATAGGAGGTACCAGGGGCTCAGGGGAGACCAATCTGCATCATGCTGTGCTGGCCTGCAGGAGGGACAATACACTCAATGTGTAGCTGCTCTTCTTAACCTTCCAATGCAGTCTGTCTTGGTCTCTGTGGTGAGGGGGGTGCTTCGGACTCACTCCTATGCCCAGACCAACTGAGCCACCCAGGCCCCCCTGCATCTTTTTCTTAATATGCTTTGCAGATATTTTGTTCCAGCGAATAGTTTTAATTCTCACTTTCTATAATGTATATTTTATTACAAAATTTTAAGTGTTTAGATAGTTAAATGCATTAATCTTTTCATTTGTAAATAATCCACAGACTATCTATCTAATCTAGCAAAACCTTCTGTACCTTAAGTTTTAAGAGTATTTATTCATATTTTATATTTATGAGTCATACTTAAAGATGTAAACATTATAAATATTAAACTAGCCTTTAAATTTTAATATGCAAATATCAAGAATGTTGCTTTTACGTATGGTGTAAAGTTGTCATTTATTTTTCTCCAAATCAGGGTGCATGAGTGGCTCAGTCAGTTAAGAGTGTGCCCTGGGCTCAGGTCATGATCTCAGGGTCCTGGGATCGAGCACTCAGCTGACAGCCCGCTTCTCTCTCTCTCTCTCCCTCTGCTGCTCCCCCTGCTTGTGTGCTGTCTCACTGTCAAACAAATAAATAAAATCTTAAAAAAAAAAGAAATCTACTGTTAAAATATTTTTTTCTCTGAATTGATATCCAATTATATAAATAATATAGATTTAATTATATACAATTTTTCCTGCTTATTTGAAAACAACCATATATTCTGAATATATATGTATGAGTATACTCCTTTCTGCCTTAATGATTTCTTTGTCTATTCTTATAAAATATCACATTATTCAATTGTGTAATTCTATATTTTGTTATGATATGAGATAGAATAAGCTCCTCTTCATTATTTCCTTTGCTGAAATATCAGTGACTATTCTTATAAATTACTTTTCTGAATGAACTTTAGAATAAACACCTTGAGATTTATTTTTGAGTCATATATATATATATACATATACATATATGCACACACACATACATGCACATATATAAATACATATCTTGTTAAGATATTGAATAGAACTGTATGGGTTTTATAATTTAATACAAGAACAATTAATCTCTTCTTTAATATTGAGTCTTTTTCATTTTAAAACATGATTTTTCTCTCCAGTCACTCCCTTTGGCCTCAATAAAGTATTTAACATCTCTTACTATGAATATTTGTAAGTATTTTGTTATTTTAGATGCTATTTTCATTGGGATTTTTCCAGTGCATTTTCTAGTTGTTGATTGTTGCTGTTATCTACAGGAAAGATACTGATTTTTGCATATTATTTTCCTACTTTACACATTACTAGGTTATTATATTAGTTATAACAACACTTCTTTGATTTCCAGGAATTTTCTAGAAACACTGGCATTTCTTTTGCAAGTTGAGAATTTTGTCTTCTCTTCTCAGTCAGTTTTTAAACATAATTTGTTATTTTTGTATTATCTGGGTCTTCCAGAATTAGGCTGCTTATAAAGGAAGAAAGTGTATGGGAGAAGTGTTCAACTCTTGTGACAAACCTACATCTCTCAGGCATAGGTATGATGGAGCACCTATCTGTCATTGGCTTAGTGAATGATTTAGATTCAGCAGAGCGCACTGCTGGAAGCAAGTTACTAATTTCTGTTGTTCATTCATTTTATGGCAACAAAATCTTTCAGGTCAAATTTTTATTTCTGTTCCTTTTTTTTGTTTTAATTTTTGAGCCACCTTTTTATCATTAAAAAAATCAAGCCAATCATTATTTACAGTATCTATTTTTCTATGCTCTATACATAATGCAAATATCCCCAAAATACAATCATTGCAAAACCACTCTACTCAATAAATTTATTTATTTATTTTATTTAAATTTAATTAGCCAACATATAATACACCATTAGTTTCAAATGTAGAGTTCAATAATTCATCAGCTGTGTATAACACCCATGCTCATCACATCACGTGCCCTCCTTAGTGCCCATCACCCAATTACCCCATCCCCCCACCCATCTCGCCTCCAGCAACCCTCAGTTTGTTTTCTATAGTTAAGAGTCTCTCATGGTTTGTCTCCCTCTCTGATTCCCATTCAGTTTTCCTTCCCTTCCCCTATGATCCTCTGTTGTTTCTTATATTCCACATATGTCTACTCAATAAATTTAGAAAAGTTCGCAAGATATCTTCACAATCACAAACAAACACTATTATATAGGGAGTAATCTTGTTTTCTCCTTGAAGGATATAAGATCAATGCTGATTTCATTCTAAATTCAGGTGTGACTAATCAACTAAGGAAAGAGATCATAAAAATTCCAGTGAACAAAAACATTTTCTTCTCCATAATGTCTTATATTCTTAGCAAGTAATTTAAATTTTTTTATTGTAGTAGAACCCACATTTGTTATTTATTCTGATCCCAAACTTTAGAGAAAGGATCAATAGAGCATGGTATAATGAATTGTATGTCACTAGAACTATTTCACCATTCAGATGACTCTATCAGCTATTGTAACTCTTTTATATCTCATTCTGTATTTTAATATTACAAAACAAGCAAAAATCCTCATAATAATTCATAAGCAATAGCTATCATTTTCCATTTTCCATAATAATTTTACAAAAACTGTCATTATTGCCAGAATTAGCTTTTTAGTATTTTTTAAAAATTTTACTAATTTTCTTGAGTTATTTCTTATAAAATTTCTGAACATGTATAAGTAAAATAATTGTTTAAAGCTGTTTGTCCAATATGATAGATACTATTTCCAGTGGTTATTTAATTTTATTTTTTGAGAAAAAGAGAGTGGGGGAGAAAGGGTAGAGGGAGAGAGAGAGAGAGAAACTCCTCAAACAGACCACCTTTGTGCTCCTCCAGTGACTTTTTAAATTTAAATTAAAGTTAAGTAAAATTAAAAACTAAGTTCCTTAGTCTCACTAACCATATTTCACATGCTCAATAACCACTTGTGTCTTGTGTTTACTGTGTGGGGATAGCACAGATATAGAACATTTCCATCATTGCAGAATATTCTATTGGACAGAACTGGTTTCAAGTATGGCAAAACTAGCATGTGTTTATTACTTATTATACATTGATTTTTTTTAGAGTTTAATAGTTCATTATAAGTTCTATAGAGATTAAATTAGTGAGATTTAGTGTTATAGTAGAAATAATAACTATTTTCAATTTTAGCCCTGTTTAAAAATAGCACCAGAACTCTCTGTGTAGAAGCTGCTGAAGAACCTAAAAATCAGAAACATCAGGATCCAGGAGAAAAACTGGGGAGGGGACTATCAAAAGCATAGTAAGGAGAGGCCACTTAAAAACTTTCTCACATGATGATATTGGTTTTTTTTTTTAAGTTTTTATTTTAATTCCAGTTAACATACAGCATTATATTATCTTCAGGTGTACAATATAGTGATTCAACAATTCCCAGTGCTCATCACAAGCGCATTCCTTAATCCCCATCGCCTATTTAACCCATTCCCCCACTCCCCCCTCCCTCCTGGTAACTATCAGTCTGTTCTCTATAATTAAGAGTCTGTTTCTTGGTTTGTCTCTCTCACTTTCTCTCTCATTTTTCCCCTTTGCTAATTTTTTTCTTAAATTCCACATATGAGTGAAATCATATGGTATTTGTCTTTCTCTGACTGGCTTATCTTGCTTAGCATTATACTCTCTAGCTCCATCCATGTCATTGCAAATGGCAAGATTGCATTTATTTTTAAAGATTTTATTTATTTATTTGACAGAGAGAGACACAGCGAGAGAGGGAACACAAGCAGGGGGAGTGGGAGAGGGAGAAGCAGGCTTCCTGTGGAGCAGGGAGCCCGATGCGGGGCTCGATCCCAGGACTCTGGAATCATGACCTGAGCCGAAGACAGACGCTTAACGACTGAACCATCCAGGTGCCCCAAGATTACATTTTTTTTTAATGGCTGAATAATATTCTGATGATATTGGTTCTTAAACTACTTCGATTCCTCATTCATCTATTCATTAATTCCACAACTATTACTGAGCCCCTGTAAGTGTCAATTATTATAAATGCTAAGGAGAAGCAAAAATAATATGTATAGAATGTTATATGGTAGTAAATGCAAAAGCCAAAAAAACAAATGCACGGAAGTAAATGGGTATTTGGGACTGGGGAGGGACTCCCTATCTTACAGTCTTAGAGTAATCAGAAAAGGCTCCAGTCAGGTAACATCTGAGCAGGGATCTGAAGAAGAACCTACTGTGTTCCTGGCATTGACTCAATACTAGCTTCTGTGTTAGACTCAAGAGTATTTTTGTTTTAGGCATTATGCTAGACTTTGGAACCACAGAGAAGGAAAGGGCTTTTTTAAATGATCCTCAGGAAGATCTACTGGAGCTTAGGGAAGAAGATGAAAGAGAAGATAACCCATTACCATACCACTTGCTAAATGACATATTAGAAGTATGTGCATGTAGCAATGTTTCCTTACCCACTAGGTAGTATTTTTTTCCCAAAGTCATATTAAGTAAGCCTTATTCATAGTATTAAAAATAATGATCCATTTCCTTTTTCAACATCAATTTTAACAGAAAATAACTAATGTTAAATACTAAATTTTAAAAAATGTATTAGCTAAAGTTGGCCTTATTTTGGATAATATAAACACTTTAACTACTTTTCATTTTTTTTTAAAGACTATTTATTTGACAGAGAGAGAAAGAGAGAGTGAAAGAGCACAAGCAGGGGGAACTGCAGAAGCAGACTCCCCGCTGAGCAGGGAGCCCGATGCAGGACTTGATCCCAGGACCCTGGGATCACGACCCGAGCCGAAGGCAGACGCTTAACTGACTGAGCTGCCCAGGCACTCCTACTTTTCATATTTTGAAGTTAAACCATCTTCCCTTCCAGGGGAATAAGGTAACATTTGACAAAGCTAATAAACATAGAATTTAAAATGTAATAAATAAACAAAATTTATGTTTTTTTTTTTTTGTCCAAGTATATCCTAATTAATAAAGGTGATAAAACACGGAAACTTTTTATAGTGAATCTTATCCTACTGACAGGATTTATCAGTTTTTACAAGTGTTTTGGATAAAATGTAAATTAATTGAATTTTCCCATTATTATTCTCTGATTATTT
Source organism: Zalophus californianus (assembly GCF_009762305.2). NCBI lineage: Eukaryota > Metazoa > Chordata > Mammalia > Carnivora > Otariidae > Zalophus > Zalophus californianus. The sequence continues at coordinate 23,530,315 of NC_045606.1, read as the reverse complement.
TTGAATAACTCCAAAAGTAAAATATGATATCCAAAAATTTGTATTTTTGAGTTTTCATTTTCTAAACTGAATATTAACAATCTTAAAACAGATATAATTTTTTATGTATTTCATGATGGATGCCTTAGAAAGACTTACATGGAGAGAGATAAACACATCTATTAGTTATCTCCAATTAACCATGGAACAAATAAAAGGCAGATATATGATTGATTACTAAAAAGCTGTGAGTAATTAGGTAATAAGGCAAAAGTAATGTTATATATTCATAGAGTATAATGTAAGAACATGATTTTGTTTGTATAAATTGATTACCAAGCAGTTGAAATTAATATGACTTTTAGGTAAGGAGTTTTAAAGACAGCAAACATTTGAAAACAAAGCATTCCTATAATTTTTTATGTGACTATAAAAGGATGTCTTACTCTACTATATTCAAAGACAATTACTTGTTTTGGATGAGACTTATAAACAACAAAAAAAGATATTTATTTAGACCCTGTGTTTTAATTAAGCAAAGCTTTCGACGTAAATTAATTCAGCCTAGATTTTAGTCATGTGTAACATCATATAATTTTACTGTTATTTCTACAGTCCATTAGTTTAAAATTGATTCAATTTATGCTAACACTTGAGTGATTAAATAATTTCCAAGGAAATTTTAATTATCACTGTGGCCGTTTTCTAGATACAAATTAAAAGGTCTTAAACACACACAAGTTGAATTAAGAAAAGGAACTTTTTAGAAAATTCAGACTCTATAGTGGAAACAAAAGGCATTTCTGTTCTGTTTACCATTTTTACTTTTAGTTCTCCTTATTTTTAGTCATATATCAATGATTGGAGCAAGAAAGATGACTTGAGAATTTATCTATTTTATACCCATTATTTTGAGGATGACCTACAGGGCCTTTGCACATAGTGTCTGTGCAACCTAAGTACTCTTTCCCTGAATATTAGCGTGTTTTGTTCCCTTACTTGATTCATGTTCCTGCTAAAATGTCACCTTTTAAGAGAGGATTTTCCTGATGACCCCTAATCCCTTACCCTGCTTTATTTTTTCTTTTCTTTTTTTTTTAAAAGATTTATTTATTTATTTATTTGAAAGAGAGAGAGAGAGAGAGAGCACATGAGAGGGGGGAGGGTCAGAGGGAGAAGCAACTCCCCATTGAGCAGGGAGCCTGATGCGGGACTCGATCCCGGGACTCCAGGATCATGACCTGAGCCGAAGGCAGTGGCTTAACTGAGCCACCCAGGTGCCCCTGCTTTATTTTTTCTTATAGCACTTACTAACAGTGCAATATTCTTCACTTATTTCTCTGATATTCAGTCTTCCTTTAACTTTGCCACGGGAGTAAGGTGTCTATTTTGTTTAAAATATGTATCCAGGGCCTAGATGAAGACCAGGTCATGTAAAAGATGCTTGTCAGATATCTAGGAAAGGATACGTGATCAAATGATTATCTGTATATTTAGCTATCTCATGTAGTCAGATGTTATTCTGTAGGCACAACTGATCTTACAGAATTCAGTTTCAAAACAAATGAAAATAACACCCAAAGCAACTGACTAGCAAATCCAACTCTTTCCGTGGTTTCAGGAAATAAAATATTGGATTTAGTTGCATTTCCTCATGACAATATGTTGATTTAGGATTGTTCAAAATTAGATATCCTTCATGATATCCAGATATCTAAATTATCAAAGAGTGTCTTTTGGTTTCTCTCTTAGTTTTCTTTATCCAAGTTTCCATATTTTTCTAAGCCTTTCAAAATGCATTTCAAGGGGCACCTGGGCTCAGGTCATGATACCAATGTCCTGGGATCAGCCCTGCCTCAGGCGCCCTGCTCAGTGGGGAGTCTGCTTCTCCCTCCCCCTGCCTTTGTGCTCTCCCTTGCACTCTCTCTCTCTCCGCCCCCCGCAATTAAATAAATAAAATCTTTTTTAAAAAAAGACAAACTACATTTCAATATTAATAGTTCCTAAATTTGGTTATAAGCTTAGGATTTTATTTGCCAAAGCCATATTTTTCCCTCACAAATTATTTCCAAATTTTAAATATAGATGATTTTGAGTTTAAAGAACCCCTCTCCATGAGTTAATCAAGTATTTACCTGCCAGAAGATGAGCATTTTTTATCAAAATTTTTTGCAGTGATGTGCTCCATGTTCAATTTTTTGACATAGGAAAATGCTTTCTTTAGAGTCTTGAATACTTCATGGCCAAAATGTTGGACGTATGGGAGAGTGAAGAAGAATGTATTATTTAATTAAAACAACCTGCACTAAAATTCAGCTCTTCCGCTTTAAAGATTTTGAGACTCATTGTCTACATTTATATGGAGTGTGAAAAGGAATACTGACCGCATACCAGGCTGTTATGAGATACACACACATGTGCGCGCACACACACACACACACACACACACACACGCAGTCAATATAAAAATTTCTCAAAACAGTTTCTGTTACAAAGAGAACACCTGATACATTTAATTCTCTTCTTTCCCTATTCTGTCTCATTCTCCAAAAGTGGCTCAAGTACCATTTTCTTGCAGAGGTCTTAAGTCTCTTAATTCAACATCATCTCAAATTATTTATGACAGAAAACTTTTAACATCTTTGCCTTTACTCTAGATCTTAGTCTTAGAATAAAGCTATTACATTACTTCAATTTGCTTATCAAAGTCGTTTGTTTCTTAACATGAAAAAGATATGCTAGAGGGATGCCTGAGTGGCTCAGTCAGTTAAGCATCTGCCTTCAGCTCTGGTCATGATCCCAGGGTCCTGGGATCCAGTCCCACATCAGGTTCCTTGCTCAGTGGGGAGCCTGTTTCTCCCTCTGCCTACCACTACCCCCTGCTTGTGCTCTCTCTCTCTCTCTCTCTCTGACAAATAAATAAATAAGTAAAGTCTTTAAAAGAAAAGATTTACTAGAGACTATGGCTATAAAACTTAATACAAGGCATAGTACCTTTTAAAAATGAACCAAAACCATAGGAAATGGGAAAGGAACAAGGAGAAGTTGAGGAAAGACCAAAAATTAAATGGAAGGATATTGTAAAATATAATAAACCATATACATTCTAAAAATTATAAGAGAAAAATAGAGTAAACACATGAATAGCTATATGTGTGCCGAATGCACAGAACAACCAATTAAGCCAATACAGTTTTATAAAGTGCAGGAATGTTTCACAGAGAAACTGAAATTGGATAGGCATAGAGGAAAAGTAAGATTCAAAGGGATGGAAAGTAGAAAGAAGGTCATTTCAGAGTCAGAATAAAGTGAAGAGATAAGAATTTCAAAGTTACCCGAAATGATATTTTTCCAAACTAATGTAATATGCCAAGTGAGCTGTATGTAGCCTTAATGGATCAACACCCATGTCAGGTGAACTCCCAGAGATGGATAAAGTAGAGAATACTTAAGTGCTTTGACTTGTACAAAGAAGCCCCTTGATTTTGTCCTTTTTTTAAAGATTTTATTTATTTATTTGAGAGAGAGAGAAAGGGAGAGAACATGAGTGGGGGAAGGGGCAAAAGGAGAGGGAGAAGCAGGCTCCCCGCGGAGCAGGAAGCCCAATGCAGGGCTTGATCCCAGCATCTGGGATCATGACCCGAAGCAGAGGCTTAGCCAGCTGAGCCACCCAGGTGCCCCTTGATTTTGTTACATTTAAAATTAAATGTAACTAACAAAAGAAATATTTTGTTTTTAGAAAATATGCAAATTCCCCCAACATTAAGTTACCATTTTACTATTAACCAGGGTTAAATAGATACCCATAAATGTGGAAAGTACCTTCCGCCAGCAAAATTCTAAGGATAGGTTTCCGTATCTTTTCATTAAAAGGTACTGTGATTGAAAAACATCTCTATCCTTACTAGCCTACAAATCGGCCATTTCGGAAGAGAACGTCAATCAGATATGTGAAGTCAAACATTCAGAGATGCGTCTTCTTACTTCTCCTGCTCCACCCTAGTCTGGATTCTGGCCTTAGCATATACTGCTGCCCCTTCCCCAGCCTATCGTTTTCTTCTGTTTTCTTTTCCCTTGTGCATGGGTTTTCTTCAGTGCTTTATGGGCAAAAATTGTTTTTGCTCTTACCCCCAAATTAAGGCTTTTATTCCATAGAGAAACCAGTCTGTGTTTGGTTTGGGTATTAGAGTAAATCTTGTCTCTTCTATTTTCTGGAAGATTTTGTATATAATTAGTATAATTTCATCTGTAAATGTTTAAGAGAATTCACCAAGGAAGTATCTAGGCCTAATGTTGTCTTGGTAGGCAGGTATGAAAGTACAAATATAGTTTCCTTAAAAGTTCATTGGACTATTCATCTACTTTTTCTTGATTGAGCTTTTACAGTTCCTGGTTTTCAGGGTATCTGTCCATTTCATTCAAGTTGTTGAGTTTATTTCCATAAAATCTTACTATTTTCTAATTATTCTACAGATATTTATTGATGTCACCTCTCACATTCCCTTTTGATGTCTTTTTGACCCACAAATGATTTTAAAACTTTTTACTTACATTCCAAATATTTGGAGATATTCTAGGTATGTCTCTTAAATATCTTTTGCTCTATAACAATAAAACAGTTCCCATACACATATAAGTACAATTTTTCCCAGGCCATTTATTTTTTTAAGGAATTGGGTTAATCATGTTCCATAATCTATATTTGACTTGTTGCTCTCTCTTGATACTATTCAACATGTTTTTTCTTTCCTTTATATTTCCTGGGATTAAATCTAGAAGTTTGCAGATTCAGACTCAAATTTTGGTAAGAATGATTTGTAGGTGGTTTTCTATCTATCTTTACTATTACTTTATGGGCACATATGGCCTGGTTTTTCTAAGATAGATCAGTGTCTTCAGTTGTTGTTAGCCAATCCATCCATTATTAAGTTCACTAGCAACATTTCATGTGATTTTTTTTAAGATTTTATTTATTTATTTGAGAGAAAGAATGAGAAAGTGAGAGCACATGAGAGGAGGTAGGGTCAGAGGGAGAAGCAGACTCCCTGCCCAGCAGGGAGCCGGATGCAGAACTTGATCCCAGGACTCCAGGATCATGACCTGAGCCGAAGGCAGTCGCTTAACCAACTGAGCCACCCAGGCGCCCTCATGTGATTTTTATAGCATCTGGTAAGAACTATTATCTAGATACATTATTTAATTTGACCCTGTAAAATGATGATTTTATAGTTCTTTTTGTTTATTAGTTGGATTTCTATAAAGGAAATTAACTTTAGCAAATATTTGGCTACTCTTAAACAGTTTATATTATAAGGTAGTTATAATTTCTTCCTTTATTTGCCAATTTGCAGAATAATGAGTTATTATATCAGTACCCTACAAAAGTAGAGAAACTATATAATTTGGCTTCCAAACGGAAACATTTATGAGTGCAACAAGGTGGTATTAACCTAATGCAATAGTCATTGAGAACATTCCAGGCAAACCTAGCCAAAGGTGATCCATGAGCATTTTTAAAAATTCGTTGATTCTTATGTATTTTATATTTTACTTCATTGCAATCATTATTCTTTTTGATGCCCCAAATTGTTTTATCTTTGACCATGCAGAGCCATTTCAACTTGGTACCTGTGTCCTTTTAAGATGATCTTAGTAGTCTTGGATGGATTCCTTGCTTTCTTAGACAAGATACATCATGTTCATCTTATAAGAAATATATATATACCTTCTCCCAGATCTGAAAACTCAGTAATTTTTCAAGGTATCCTTGTTTCTTTTAGCGAGTAGCAGTGTTATTGCTCACTAAAAGAGCTGTAGAATGTGATTGCTTCTGTGTTGTCATTGTCTTTATGCCTTCTCAACAAACAGAGCTTGAAAAGATGCACTTTTTTTTAAAAAGGAAGATTAATAAGTGTATGCTGACATTTTTAAATCAAAAGAAATATTACTTGGATTTTACTTCTCTATTTTATATTTGCTTTTTCTTTTATTCTAAAAATACTGATTATATCCTTGCTTTGTATATTACTTACATTGTTTACTATAATATATATTCACTTAATACCAGTATTTTTACTGGCAATGTCTATTTAATTCAGTTTCAAATTCCATTGGTGATATTTTTAATCTTTTTTTTTTAAAGATTTTATTTATTTTTTGACAGAGAGAGACAACGAGAGAGGAAACACAAGCAGGGGGAGTGGGAGAGGGAGAAGAAAGCTTCCCGCTGAGCAGGGAGCCTGATGTGGGACTCGATCCCAGGACCATGGGATCATGACCTGAGCTGAAAGCAGACGCTTAATGACTGAGCCACCCAGGTGCCCCGGTGATATTTTTAATCCTTAAATCCCAGTAATATGTCAGTTAAAATACCGTGTCTTTAAATCATGTTAAATAATTCTTGTCTGAGTGGTTATGTAACCAAACTGATGTGGGACTTTGGGATATTTTTAAAAATTTTATTTTATAATTCATGTAAAACATTTAAAGTTCCAAATTCAAAACTATAAAACAAGATACTTTAAAAGTCGTAGCTTATCACTTAGCTTGTTTCTATTGTTGCTAATCTCCCAAAAGATAACATGACTAAAACCAAAGTAATGCTGCAATATTGAAACTAGTATTATTATATTTATTGACATATCAACACATAAAAGTACACCCCTAATATGGAATGACTATCTTAAGTGTCTCTGATCTCACTCTAGTCATAAGCAACCTTTTTCCTTGTCTCTGTTACATATTTATATATGTATGCTATGCTACTTCCCATAAACAGTCATTTTCAGGTGTCTGCTTTGGTAGGCTACTTTTAGGAAAATCTCTGTAAGTTTTACAGATACCAGTCCTTAACTTTAGGTTATTTCATCACAGCTCTTTGTACAATGGCTGAGTTCACTAAGCACATTTTTTACTTTTTGCTATGTTCTATTCTGACATTAATCTGACACTATTTTGCTATGTTCTATTCTGGTACGGATTTGTAGAAAGCAGAAACTACTAGATGTATGATTCTCCTTTGAGAATAGGTGAATGCTAGAGAGGCTTGAAATGCCATTTTTAGAGCTGTTTCATGCAAAGGGTCATATGCTATATGCTATAAAAATAATGTCTCCCAAGAAACCTTCATCCTAAAAAATTCTGCTGCATAATTCAAAGTGGCTACAAATGTCTGCAATGAAACTCTGGATGTGTGGGAAACGATCGGTCCCAAAGGTATAGGTTACCTTAGTAGTTGAACTTTCACTTTGTAATATGATTTTTCCAGTTCATTTTAGATTATGGGTGGAGAAAAGAATGTCTCTGAAAGAGTTAATATTGTGTTGATTCATATACTGAAATAAAATCTTCTGGAAAAGATAGTAAATTTCAGTTTAGGAAATAGTGTAGTAAAGAAAACTATTAAATTTTATTTAACTGATTAATATTCAAACTTATTTGACCACAGAAGTTTTTGCTCTTCTATATCACATATTAATATGAAGAAGAATTAGTGTTCTACAGAACACATACATTTTGTAAAGGCTGTGTTAAATGAGTTCAACAGGTATGTTTATGGTAAATCTTAGCAGGGCTTTCTAATTCCAACTGTGAATCAAGAATCCTCAAGTTGGAGTACAGTATATAGACCATATTCCAAGCTCCTTTATGTAAGAATAACTTTTCTACATGATACAGACTGTGAAATATTTTTGGAGAGGTGTAATCATTCTTTAATTTTCACAATTTATTTCCCTCTTTCTTACTCAGAGAAGTTCATATAATTTCTACATCATGAAGCGCAGAGAAATATTATTTTTTTACTTATCCTACTTATTATTAATACATTTAATTTTTTAATTGAGGTACATACAGACAGAATTCTGCATATTTCATAAATGTAAAGTTCAATGAATTTTAACAAACTGAGCCCACCCGTGTAACCAGCATCTAGCTCCAGAAATAAAACATTATACTTACCAATTAAAGGAAGGAAAAACATACATTTCCTCAGAATTTCCAAGGCCACCACATTTTCTTTAAAAGAATAGTAAGCAGTGAGGTCAGGAGAAAATTCTACAGAAATTCTGCCAAATTGTACTAGATGAACTTACTGTAGGTTGCAGAAATTGGAGTAGAGGTTTTGCTTATCAACTGCACTGATAGCCACACTGTAGATCCATACTCCTTCCCAAAGCTTTAGATCTAAGAAATTGACCAGCAAAATGTGGAGTAAATACTTTAAGTGAAATCCATTCAACCTTTCAACAAATATTCCCTGCACTGTGGCTATTTCCCTGTGTTCCCCGAGCTTTTGTATATTGACAGTGGGGTTGGAGATGTAGTGAAAAATACAAATAGATTTGTTTTTTAGAAATGCTAATTCATGGGAGAAAGAGGGAAAATGACTGGCCGTTACAGACAGTATTCGTGGACAGTGGTAGAAGTGGCAGATGGGACAATTCTCTTTGGAGCAGTATCTGCATCACTTGTAAACATGGCTCTTTATCAATTTTTTTGTGCTATCTGTAATTCTTCTGTCTGTTTTCATGGTCATTTAAAGTTGATTTGGGGGGTGCCTGGGTGGATCAGTTGTTAAGCGTCTGCCTTTGGCTCAGGTCATGATCCCAAGGGTCCTGGGATCGAGCCCCGCATCGGGCTCCCTGCTCAGCGGGAAGCCTGCTTCTCCCTCTCCCACTCCCCTTGCTTGTGTTCCCTCTCTCTCTGTGTCTCTCTCTGTCTCAAATAAATAAATAAGATCTTTAAAAAAAAGTTGATTTGGGAAAAGTGAATGAGGTTCTCCCAATTATCACTATTTTAACTCACTCTGCTTATAATAGCTATAAAAATTGATATATATTATGTGCTCACCATTAATGCTTAGGTATCAAACAATACCATCTCTAAATCTCACCTCAACACTGTGAGTAGATATTATTAGTCCCCTTTTATTAGTGAATAAAACCAATAGAGAGACAAAGCACCTTGCCTTAAATTGTACTGATACTGCATTGAGAAAACAAATTTTAACTCTACATACATCTGGCTCAAAAATCAAGCTCTTTGCATTTCAACATGCAGACTATAAAATCTTTTAGGTTCTATGTTTGTGAGAGCCACACTATGAGAAAGGAATTGTTTTCATTCCACAGAAGTGCAATAACAGAGCCAGGGTTTGAACCCAGGTCAGCAGACTATGGGTGCATTACTCTTTCAAATAACCCAACAGCGTAGTTACGTATATATTTTTTCTTTTTAAATTCAACTTTATAAAACCTCTTTCTGCTAAGAAGTTAAAAGATTTACTATATCAAAGTAAGGGAAACATGCTTCTAATTTCCAACAGAAAATGAAAACTCATGGTTTGAAATGGGAAGAGGGCACCAACATGTTTTTTATTTTTAAGGTACAGCCTAAGAAATGGTTTCTTGGACAAGAAGACAAAAGATTAAAGCTGGATTTGCATCATTCATCTTTGTTTCTATGATTGATAACATTAATATTTCTATGCTGCAGTTAAGGATGATGTTCCTATTTTCAGGTTTTAATATGCATTGAGGTTAAGATACAATATAAGTACATGAAAATAAATACCTGAAAATCAATAAACATAAAATTACATCAGTCAGCATTATGTTCCCCAAGATAGATATACTTACAGAAATTTAAAACCCCTTTTAGTGCAATGAGAGATAAACATTATAAATTATACCACTTTGGTTTAACTGTTTTACCCTTAATTTTCTGATTTCTCTGGGTGAATTGGTCTTATATTTTCTTAATTGATTTTATACTTAGTAAAGTTAACATGCCATAAAAGGAGCAAAAGCCAAAAATGTTAGCTGATTTTGGACATTAGAAAATAATGTATAATTGAGATATATGTATACATATAAGAAAAAATGATTTTTCTGTAAGACGAATATTATGGTAGTTATTAGTAGACTCTTTTCTAAAAAGGGAAGTTAAAATATGGCATAAATGACAGTTCTATTGACAGGATTGTTTTGTTTTGTTTATCAACAAACTTGACTTACAAGTTTCACAGTTTTATCAGCCTTATTTAGGTATATTTCCATATAAGAAATTGTACCCACCTAATATGTATATAATTTAACTGATTGTGATAGAGATATACACTGTAAAACCACCGTTTAAATCAAGATACATGCTTGCACCACCCTGGAAAGATTCCATGAGCCCCTTCCGAGTCCGTCCCTTCCTCTGCACCCTGCCCCAGGGAATCACAGATGATTTTGGTTACTATAGATCAGTTCGCATTTTCTAGGTATTTATAAATGGAATAAAATTGTATTTGATTAGCCTGAACTCTTTTGTAACAGGCTTCTCTCAGCACAATGACTTACAGATTCGTATATATTATTGTGTATATCAGCAACTCATTCACTTTTATTGTTGAGCATTATTCAATTATAAAGATAAATAACATTTTATTTATCCATGCATCTATGGATGGACTTCAGAGTTATTTGAATTTTTTAGTTCTTTTGCACAAAACTGCTATGACTATTTCCATGTAAGTCTTTTGTGTGTATATATATTATCAATTCTCTCAAGTAAGTAACTAGAGTAAAATAGCTGGGTTGTTTGGTACGTATATATTATGTTTTGTTTTATTTTTTAAGAAACTGCCAGTTTTCCAATGTAATTGTACAACTTTACATTCCCACCAGCAGTGCATGAGAGTTAAAATTGTTCCATATCCTCACAAAACTCATGAAATTTTCAGCCTTTACTGTTAGCTCTTCTAATTGGCATGCAGTGGTAACTTTTTTAACTGTACTTTCTTTAAAATTTAATTGTAATTTGTTTAATTGTAATTAAATAATGAATTTGACATATTTTCATGTGTTTATCTGCCATGTATATATATTTTGTGTGAGGTGTGTGTTCAATTATTTTAAATAGTTTTTAAATTTGATTTTTAAGTTGTACAGTTTTTGTCTTCTGTTATTGGGTTTCAGAATTCTCATATGTTCTTCATATAAATCCTTTCTCAGACACATGTAGTGTATTTCTCCCCATTTGCAGCTTGCCTTTTCATTTTTTAATAGTATCTTTTGAGGAACAAAAAAGGAATTTTGATGAAAGCCAATTGATTGTTTTTATTTGTTTCTGTTTCTTATATTCTATCTAAATCCTTGCCTTCCTCAAGTTCACACAAATATTCTACTGTTTTGTTTAGTATTGTTATGGCTTTTATTTTTGCATATAAGACTATGTTCTATAACAAGTTAACTTTGGTATATGGCATGGGGTAAGGATTGATGTTCCTTTTCATTCCATAGATATATCTAATTGTTCCAGCACTATTTGTTAAGGAGGTCTTTTCTCCCCAGTAAGTGACCTTGAAAACTTGGTCAAAAATCAAGTGATCATATGTAGTTTGGTCAATTTCTGTACTCCCCATTTTGTTTAATTGACCTATGTCTATTCTTTCAACTATATATACAACATTGTCTTGATTACTAGAGCTTTGTAGTGAGTGGGCCTTTAAATCATGTAGTATGGATCCTCCAACTTTGCTCTTTTAAAAAATTGCTTTGGCTATTCTAGGTCATTTGTATTTTCATATAAATTTTCAAATTACCTTGTCAGTTTTTAAAATGACTTTAGGATTTGATTGATTGGTATTGCTATGAGTAATACATGTATATTAAAAACTTTAACAATATTGCATCTTCCAATCCATGAACACAATATATATCTTCACTTGTCTTACTTAATTCTTTCATTCCAGTTTTTATAGCAGTCAATGTAGAGTTCTTGTATGTATTTTATTAAATTGTTACACAAAAACATATTTAGGTAACAACTCAATGTGGTATTTTGATATTATTTTAAATTGAATTTAAAAAATCATGTTTCAGTTATTGATGGCAGTATATAAAATCCAAATGATTTGTATAAATTAATCTAGCATACTCCGACCTTCTAAATTTGCTTAATTTTATTTATTCTTTTGTATATTTCTTAGGCTTTTCTATAGAAACTGTTATGCCATCAGCAAATAGAGACAACTTTAGTTCTATTTTCCCAGTCTATTGCCTTTTATTTCTTTTTCATGCTTTATTTCAATTGTGACATCCTCTATTGCAATCTTAAATTAGAAGTAGTCATCTATGCCTTCATTCTGATCTTATATGGAAAGCATTAAATATTTTACTACAAAATATAATATTAGCTGTAGGTTTTTATAGATGCTTTCTATCATAGTAAAAATGTTTCTTTTTATTACTACTTTACTGGACATTTTCATTGTGAATAGATGTTGAATTTTGTCAAATATTTTTTTGCACCTGTTGATATGATCTTGTAATTTTTGCCTTTTCTTTTATTAATAAAAGTATTTATCATCACAAAATAACCCTCTTTATCTCCAGTAGTTCCTTTTGTCTTGAGGAATCTTTTTTCTGATTTTATTATATCTACTATTATATTTACTCAGAATTACATATTTTTCCTTCTCTTTTTACTTTCAACTTACCTATGTTTTTATATTGAAAATGAGTCTCTTTTGGATAGCATACATTTGGGTGTTTATTTTTTAATCTCTTCAGATGTTATGTGCCATATATATAGAGTGTTTAGTCAATTCATATTTAATGTAATGTAAAATCCAATACAGTTGGATTTTGTTCTTAAATTTTACTACTTGTTTTCTTTTTGTCCATCTTATTTTTGTGTTGCTCTGTTCCTTTTTTTTTTCATTAAGTTATTCTGATTATTTGGGTAGTTTCCATATATTGGCTTTATACATATGATTTTGTATTTTGTAATGGTTTATCTAAAGGTATATTATGTATCCTTAACTTTTTACATTCTAATTAGAGTTGATATTATACACGTTCATGTAAAATGTAGAAACCTTACAAACATGTTGGCCCATTGACCTCCCTTGATAATCCTTATGCTAGAATTTGTGTATTATGTAAATATACATTATAAAGTCTGCAAGGAAGTATCATAATTTTTGCTTGAAACAGTCACATATTTAAACATAATAAAAAAATATATATCCATATATTTATCACTTTTTAGGGTATGCATTACCTATTGACTGCCTAAATTTCCCTCTGGTACCATAAACTTTTATCCTAAAGAATTTCCTTTAATATTTCTTACAGTGCATGCCTTCACATGACAGTCTCTTAGTTTATTTTTATCTGAAAATACCTCTATTCTGCCTTCTTTCTTGAAGCATATTGCCACTACATATGAAACTCTGGGTTGGTAGTGGTTTTTTTTTTTTTTTGCCAACAAAAATGGGTTTATTTGGGAAGAGCCAATTGTCATTTGGGACATGCAAGCCATGTCAAAACCACAGGCAACTCAAGAGAACAAAGGAGAGGAACACTCTATTACAGAGGAAAGGGAGGAGCTGGGAGGGGATCTTATAAACAAAAAGTCCACTGGAGTAAACTAGGAGTTTGAAGTGCAGTGGCTTTTCACAGGCAGAGCTATGGCAGTTTCTCATTGGCTGGGCTGTTGCCGGGCAAGGAGAAAATCTTTCTTCTGCAGGCTAGTAAAGCAGTATTCATTTGGTCTGGGAAGGTTCTGCTTTTCCTGTTGGTTCTGCATTTGATAAGGAGTGGTAGGGCACGAGATTTCCCCCTCCTGGCCTCCTGGCTCCATTTTAATGAGGCTTCCCTTCCATAATAAGTGCAAACAGAAGAAAAAACATGAGAACACCAATCATTACTCATCTACGCTGATCCTCACCCAGGATCTGTGAACATTTGCAAAGATCAGAACCAGTGGAGTGGCTGGCTCTTCACTCCAGGGAGAAAAGTTGGGGGAGCTCTTCCTGGACAGCTCTTCTTAGTACAAATGTCATCATCAGTCTTTGGGAGTTCCATGTTCCCTTAATTTTGAGAACGTAGGGGGCAGAGCCTTCATATCTTGCTGTGCAAGACTGTCAAAGATAATTTAGAAGGAGTGTGTCTGTCCAGAAGAAACAAACAGACAAACAACACAAACCAAGGTCTGATGAAAAAAAAAAAAAAACCACTGCCATCATAGGAGAAAAAAAGAGATGAGCAGTAAAATCCTGTTTTTAAAAGGGTGAGAAACAGCATCCGATTAATAGGAAGATGTGTGTTCAATAATCAGTTTGATCAGTTTTAAGGTCCTTATGAAAACAGTTTGGATGGTTCCTGTGACAAATACTAAACCTAAATCTTAAAGATAGAGATTCTAGTAAAATGTTCTTTGGGAAATTAGACATTCCATTCTGGCAGATTTGGATTTTGAAGATAAAAATACCACCGGCTCTGTGAGTAGTGGGATACTTAAAGCAGGAATGAATAAATTAAGCTAATCCTATGTATATCTTTGTTAGAGTGACATCAATAATGTATAGCCAAGGAAATGGACTGAAGAGTGAAAGAGATCTCCTGACCCTAACACCCAGAGCCTCTTGACCAATGATTATAGAAGTGACTAGATGATACTTCTCAGATAGTGAAATTTCATCAAAAACATACATTGCCAAGAACTACAGTGGACACTATTGCTTGTGGAACATTTTTGAATTTGCATATATTAGCTGTTTCTACATAGTAAGAGAAAATGGAATGCTGAGGCAATAATTCAGTAATTTGGGCCATAAGCTTATATTTACAATGAAAACATAAAGTAACTATGACAAAACAGGTTGTTGAATTGAACTGAATCATGTGAGGTAATTGCTTCAATTCCTTATCCCACCTTGTTTCATATACATGTAGTCATAGCCTTTGGGAGAGAGATTGTGGGTACCTGATTGTTGGACTTATATGCCATGGCCAAATATTTTTAAATTTGGTAAAATTTATTAGTTTAAATATGCAAGATATGCAGCAAATTCAAAACAGACCAAATGCAATAAATAAACTCTAGGCACATCATATCCAAACTGTAGAAATCCAAGGATATAAGGAAAATATTAAAAGAATCCAGAAAAATATGGCACATTATGATTCAAATGATTGTGGTCTTCTCATCAGAAACTGTGAAGGCAGAAGGCAGTGGAATAACATGATGAAAGTAATGGAAAAAGAAAAACATTAAAAATTCATTTTCTATTAATATATTTTTCTCTCTGGCCTTCAGCTGGAATAATTTCCACTGATCAATTTTAAAGTCCTTTTGCTCTTTCTTCTGTCAGTTCCATTCTACTATTGATCCTATCCAATCTATTTTTTTAATTTCAAGTATTTGTTTCTAACTCTACAGTTTCCATTTTCTATTTAGTATTTTTATTTATCATTTTCTATTTCTATCTACTATTCCCTATTTCTCTGCTGAGATTTTCCATTTTTTCCTTTGGTCTCATGTGTATTTTCCTTTGCCTCATTAATTATCATTATAAGAGCTTTTTTAAAATCCTTGTCTGACAACCTAATTTTAGGAATATCTTCAAATTTATCTGTTTATTTTATTTTCCTTTCAGAAAAATGAATCACATTTTATTGATTCTTCATATTTAAATAATTTTGGATAATATTCTGAAAATTGTTAGAGTTGTGTTGCGGAGGCTCCACATTCTGTTATATTCCTATAAATTAAAAATTACCTTCTTTATAATCAAATTGCAAATGTTTTTCTGTAGCACCTCAAAACTGTTTCCTCTTTTTACTCTTCACTGCAAGCTGCTTTAAGCCTTCCTTATACTGGCATGGTTCATAGCCAGAGTTTATATAGAGAACTTAGGGATTCCTTATGTGGCTGTCTCCCCTCCAGGATCCCCTTGTCACCTTCTAGAAGTATGATTGCCCTAATTCTAACTTTTGGTTCTTTAAGCCAGAAAGAATGTAGGTTTCTACTTGAGTTTTAACTTTCCTATGCCACACTGGGACAGTTGCCTGCCTTCAAACCAATGCTATAAAAGAGAGAAACATCCCCTGATATAACCATCTTCTAAGTTTTATATCTTCTCAAAACAAACAAACAAACAAAAAAACAAATACAGTTTTCTCTCACTTCCATATTTCCAAAAAGTTCATCCAGATTTTATGGTTGTTATCTTTGAGATGATTCATTTTTTTAGAAGCTTTTTTTTTTTTTTTTTTACATACTTGAAGAGGAATTCCTTAGGAAAGAACAAGTTAATTCTTTTCTCAGAAGGCAGTAATATCTCTCTTGGATAGATTCCAAAACATATGTTATTGTGTAAAAAGATTATCTGAGAGATTAGACGCTTATCAAAAACAAGATTTTAAAAAAGTGGGCATCCCAAAATACAAAGAATTATATCAATGAATCAAAAGAGCAGAGTTAGACAAAATCTTAAGCCTAAAGCTGCATTAATATTTTTTTCCCAACTGGCTATATAGCTTGTAATTTTATGAACTGGATTTTGTTTTGGTTGTTGCCTGTACCCCTTCCAGATGGCATAATATAAATTGTATTATGACATAGAGACAGGAAAAGAGAAAGGCAGACTGTCTAAACACATGGCTCTCAAAAATCTAATTTCTCATCACTGATAACATGTGCAAACAGAATTTCCTCCTCAGTTAAAGTTGTGCCTATGGATTCCTTTTAACCAATAATTCTATTTTTTTTTATCAGATGCATATCTAGTCCTAAGAACTGTATCAAAATATTGCTTCTTTTTTAATTATAAATTATATTCATGGTTGTGAATTTAATTATAAATTATATTCTATGGCTGTGAAACTAAAAATCATCATACATAAGCTTAGAATTTTGATCCAGAAGCTGAAATTAAAATTTTAATTTATTTTGAAAATCAAGTATGGATAAATTACAGATCAAACAAATTCCTTAATGCACTCTATTGACTTTTTTCTTCTATCAGTTTTAAAACTAAACAATGTCTTTAATAACTTATATTTTTAACAGTGAAGGTCTATGTCTTTGGTAATACTGACAGTTGGGTGTTTTAGTCAATTCATCTTGAGTTAGATTTGCTGAGAATGACAAAAAAGATGTTATCTGAAGTCACAGAATGGTAGCTGATCAAGAATTCCGTAATTGAGCAGCATACAATACAATAAAATAGGCTTCCATTTGAAATATAACTGTGAAATGTTACCTTGTATTTCTATCCTTTACCTCATTACTAAAATAGGTATATCTATTTTATATCTCGAGATAAATTTATCTCGAGATTATTCTGAGATTTAGTGCTTGAATGAAATTCTAACTTCAGATAGTTATGAGTCATTTAGATGACAAATCCAGATTTCTACTCAATCTTTATTTAATGAGAGAAAAGCCATTTTAGACACTTACAATAATAAAATATCCTTCAATGACTAACCTTAAAAATTATAAAAGTTACCTGTAACATTTTATGTATTCTTTGGAAAAGTCGGGTAGTATTGAACCTTTAGTTTTATGTATAGGAAATATACTAGTTGTTAAGTTTACTTTTTAATCTTTGTTGAGGAAACATGGCATTATAACTATATATAGTTATGTTTTCTAATTCATATTTATATTATATAGTAATGAAAGAAATATAGTTGTATATTGGACTTACAGTCCATTTCATTTGTGACAGTAGTCTGAAATGTTGTTTTATGACAGAAAATAATGAAGATTTCTGTTTTGAAATCTTCTGAACTAGTTATTATTTCAAATGTTACCAATTATCCTATTTTATCACTCTGTGTTAAGGTTCTAGACTCGATTTATTTACAGTACCTTAGAATAAAAATAAAAAGTATTTTTTTCGATTACATTATATCCAAAAATAATTTGTAAAAAATATTTCCAATACCTAGAAATGGATTTTAGATTTACAAAGGATTTTGATCATCACAGCTTATCAGAGTTCCAACAGCCAGAAAAATAGAGGGACCGAGATATTGTGAGATAAACACAGAATTTATTTTAATTAAATGTCTTACTTTTCAAGCTTACTAAGCTCATAAACTGCAGGCAATGTTTCTATAGTTATCTATCTCCTTATAAATCAAAATGATTTCCTTATAATTTTTCACTCATTATTTATTTCTATGAACCTTCAGTTTGAAGGTTTATATTTTCATGTATATCCTTTGCATTGTAGCCAAGGTTGTGTGTTTTGAAGTACATAGCCTATATTTTCCTTCAAACCATATTTTTTAAAAAGTAAAGTAGAAAGTGTGTATTTCCTTGTGTTAGAATAGCATTCACCTGAACGATACCTTTGCAGTTGAATTTGCTGTTGGGTTTGTCGTGCTCAATGCTCACGAGTCTAATCAGAGATGCAGGGTATATGCCAGAGAGGAGCAACCGGCCACAGTCCAGAACAATGCCTTTACCAGCCAGCTCTGCAGGAGGCAAGGCAAGTACACCTCTCTGAGACTGGGAATATGCGTAGAAATTGCCAAAAAGAGCTGAATGGTAAAATATTTCAGATGTGTTGGAGGAAAACAATAAACTATCAAGATATACAAGACACCATTAGAGTGCTTGATGGGCATTTCTTGAGTAAGATTTTGAACTGTGAATACTGTGTCTACCTTTGCTCATAGGACATAAATGAATTCTGTAATTTGTTAACAAGTAGAAGAGTATTGCTTTACTCTCCAGCTGGTTTCCTGGGGGGAAAATAGTACTAAATCAAAGAGGAAATATTTTGTTAAACATATTTCTTTACCAGCAACCCAGCATAGTATTCAACATTTAAACTCACACATAGCTATTTTATTCTAATATCTTGAGGCTAGTGTTTGGGAAAAGGTGCTCATAAAAATAGCTTTTCCCTTACATTCTCCTGAATAATAAACCGTCAGTAGGAACACTTTTCCCTATAAGCCTAGTATGCTATAACAAGCAAATATTTGGACACCCATTAAAATTGAGCACACTAATTTAACTCCCTTAATATATTCTGGTTTTGTTTCCCAGTGAACTAATGATGACCATGGTATATATTCAAAATAGTGAATAAAGATTTTTTAAGTATATTTTTTAAGCAAACAATATCCATTAACATATTACCAAAAAAAAGGTAGAGATAATAAAAGAAAGAAAAACAAACATTGCACAATTAAGTATTGCCACAGAATAGATCATATTAGTATCCCAGGGACATAAAACAACTGTGAGGAATTATACTGCAAATCCACTTGAGGGGATGGTATGGATCCAGTTCTTGTCTTGCAAGTTTTAAGATATCATTTGAAAGTTAAACAGAAAAAAAGATAGCCTATAAGGAAATTCTTTCTAAAGATGGAATTTCAGAGGTAAAAATGAGTGGATCATAGAGTTTTGTGTGTGTTCATGTATCAACTTCTCATGTTTCACACTTACACACATATAGAAAAAATACAGCAGAGAAGTAAAGGAAATAGAACACAAAAATATAGGTGGTACAACAGCGATCATAATCTCAAATTTTCGTTTTCTCTATACCACAATTTATAATGAGGACAATTTAGATTTTTTTCTTTCCTTTTTAGAGAATAACACATGAATTTTGTATAGTAATATTAAGTAAGGAAAACTTTTATGAAATTGGCAAAACATGAAAATTGGACAGAGTATTCCTTCATTCATTCCCTTCTTAAGGCAAGTATATAAGTAAGATTGAAACCAATGTATAATAACATACATTCAGATACAGTTGGGAGGTTTGAACTGTGCATTAATTACAGTAATTACACCGATGAGCTGGCATTTCTCTTGATGAATAATGTAAACATAAAAAATAAAACATATTTCCCACTGTTCTCAGTTTTAGATACCTTTCAGTTTTTCAATATATCATGCAAAAGTCTCAAAAATAATTTTGCTGGTATGATTTTGCATAGTAATAACAAGTATTTTAATCAAAATAATGACATGTTGGGGCGCCGGGGTGGCTCAGTCGTTAAGTATCTGCCTTCGGCTCAGGTCATGATCCCAGAGTCCTGGGATCGAGCCCTACATCGGGCTCCCAGCTCCATGGGAAGCCTGCTTCTCCCTCTCCCATTCCGCCTGCTTGTGTTCCCTCTCTCGCTGTCTCTCTCTCTCTGTCAAATAAATAAAATCTTTTAAAAAAATAATGGTTAAGAAAAAAGGGGACGCCTGGGTGGCTCAGTCGGGTAAGCGTCTGCCTTTGGCTCAGGTCATCATCCTGGGGTCCTGGGATCAAGTCCCGCATCGCGGTCCGTGCTCCTTGGGGAGCCTGCTTCTCTCTCTCCCTTTGCTTTGCTCTCTCTCTCTCATGAATAAATAAAATCTTGAAAAAAATTAAAAAATAATGGTATGCTATGCATTCATATAGTATAGCAGACATCATAAAGAAAAACAGTAGTAACTCTTGCCCCCTTGCTACCAACTGCATCCTTCATCCAATGTAAATAGATATAATCTTTTAGTCATTTCTCACTTTATTCTTTTAAAGATTTATTTACTTGAGAGAACTAGAGAAAGAACACGAGCAAGGGAGAAGGACAGAGGGAGAAGCAGACTCCCCACTGAGTGGGGAGCAATCCTGGGACCCTGGGATCATGACCTGAGCCAAAGGCAGCTGCTTAACTAGCTGAGCCACCCAGGCGCCCCAATCATTTCTCACTTTACATTAGGCTAGCTTAATTATCCCTCTTCTGTGACATTTTTTACTTCCCTCTCTTGGAAATCTTACCAGAAAATTGGATGATTCTCCTCCTTCCTAGAATCCTCACAGAAAGGAACTGACATAGAGCAGAGTTCGGATTTGATAAGATGGCTGCATAATATTCCATTGTGATAAGATGAGGTGGGGGATGGCAAGAACAGTGGTCCCTAATGAAATGCATTTTGCAGTGAACCTTAAACAAGTTAAAAGGCTACATATTATTTTCTCTTCATATCTTTTCTTATGGGTTTCTTATTTTACTGGACATAATTTAACATGAATTCTTGATGTTCCAATCTAGTTCATGCCAGCTACATTGGTTTAAGTTTCTGGTTCAACACTGTTTATCTTCACATTTTCAAGACATTTCAAAATGCTTTTTTTTTTTAAGATTTTATTTATTATTTGTCAGAGAAAGAAAGAGAGCTCGCACAAGCAGGGGGAGAAGCAGACTTCCTGCTGAACGAGGAGCCCCATGTGGAACTTGATCCCAGAACCCTGGGATCATGACCTGAGCTGAAGGCAGATGCTTAACCGACTAAGCCACCCAGGCGTCCCAACTTTTCAAAATGCTTTAAAGATGGTATTTGATGCACTGGCTGATTGAGTCAATGTATGATTTTTTTTTTTCTCACATTAACTTGAATGAACTTTGTATCTCTCATTAAAATAAATTATTCATATGATTTATATTTGTACTTTATAAGACTATTCAGCTTATTCATGAAAAAAATACTACCAAAGAAATCTACTAGTTTGATTGTAGGAAAAAGATCGTTTTAATTTTTATTGTTAGAAATCACCTATTAGCAGTTTTGATCTGTTATATTAAGAAATATCTGAGGCAAAATATTCTCAGAATAAGAACACAAATGAAAGAATTTGCAAGTTAGTATCCTTATCAATATCTATATATCTGAATTTATTAAAATTGCTATGATGCCTTGTAGTGGATTGAGTAGTTGCCCTCCAAAGGATATGTCCACTCAGAACCTCAGAATGTTACTTTATTTGAATAAGGTTTTTTACAGATTTAATTAAGGTAAGGATTTTGAGATGAGATAATCCTGGATTAGGGTGGGCCTTAAATCCAAGGACAGCTGTCCTTATAAAAGAGACAGAAAAGGAGAAGACACAAAGGAATGCAGAGGCGAAGGCCATGTGAAGAAGGACGTAGAGAATGTAGTGATGCATCTACAAGCGAAGATATGCCAGAGATTGCTGACGGTCACCAGACACTTAAGAGACCCTCATGGAAGCCTCCAGAAAGAAGCAACCTTGACCATGCACTTCTGTCCTCCCAAATTGTGAGAGAATAAATTTCTGTTGTTTTAAACCACCAAATTTGTGGTAATTTTTTATGGCAGCCCTAGGAAACTAACACATGCCTTTTGATCATTTATTTATTACATTATATAAATAGTGGCAATTTAAAATTTTTTCATTTACTTTAAAATTTTTAAACAATAATATTCATTCTTTTTAGAATGAATTTTGGCAAATGCATATATTTGTGTAATCACCTCCATATACAAGACAAAAATAGTTTCACCACTCCTTACTGCGAACGCAAAACACAATAAAACACCCGTATGCCACTCTTTTGAAGGCAAATCCTTTCTTTACCCATAACACTTGGCAGTTATAGATCTATTCCCTTTTCCTACATTTTTGCCTTTTCCAGAATGTCATGTAAATGGAATCATGCTGTGTGTAGCATTTTGAGTTTGGCTTTTTTCACTAAGAATTATAATGCATTTGGGATTCATCTATGCTGGTGAATGTTTCAGCAATTTTTCCTTTTCTTTTTATTACTGAGTAATACAAATGTGCCACAGTTGTTTATTCATTACTTAATTGAGGGACACAATTTCAGTTATTTGGCTTTTGGTGATTATGAATAAAACTTCTATAAATACCCATATTTTTGTATAAATATAATTTTTTACTTCACTTATATAAATATCTACGTCACATGATAGGTCTTTGGTTAGGTTTATTCCTAGGAATCTTGTGGCTTTGGTGCAATTGTAAATGGGGTTGATTCCTTGATTTCTCATTCCGCTGCTTCATTATTGGTGTATAGAAATACAACAGATTTCTGTACGTTGATTTTTTTATCCTGCAACTTTATTGAATTAATGTATCAGTTCTAGCAATTTTTTGGTGGAGTCTTTCAGGTTTTCTACACAGAGTATCACATACTCTGCAAATAGTGAAAGTTTGACTTCTTCCTTGCTGATTTGGATGCTTTTTATTTCTTTTTGTTGTCTGATTGCTGAGGCTAGGACGTCCAGTACTATGTTAAATAACAATGGTGAGAGTGGACCTCCTTGTCTTATTCCTGACCATAGAGGAAAAGCTCTCAGTTTTTCCCCATTGAGGATGACTTTAGCTGTGGGTCTTTCATATAAGGCTTTTATGATGCTGAGGTATGTTTCCTCTATCCATACTTTGTTGAAGGTTTTTAATCAAGAATGGATGCTGTACTTTGTCAAATGCTTTTTCTGTTTCTATTAAGAGGATCATCTGGTTCTTATTCTTTCTTTTATTAATGTGGTGTATCACATTGATTGATTTGCTAATATTGAACCACCCTTGCAGCCCAGGAATAAATCCCACCTGATGATGGTGAATGATTCTTTTAATGTACTATTGAATTTGATTTGCTAGTATTTTGTTGAGAATTTTTGCATCCATGTCCATCAGAGATATTGGCTATAGTTCTTGCTTTCTTATCCAACCTATTTATTAATTGAGTGGTTGTGAATAACCTCAGGGCCTTCACTTTACTAGCTTTTTCTTCCTTTTCATTTTGCCCTGTCTTTAGTTTACTCCCTGTTGACTTAAGAGATTAAGGTCATGATTCCATGACCTATCATTTTAATCATTCTCTTGGAAATCACCTAAACCCTGTTTCATTATATGTTTCAAATACACATGTTCTGGCAAAATCCCAGTCTTGAAAAAAATCTATCTTCCTTCTGTATGATTTTATACCTATCACTCTACATGAAAAAAGAAAAGTCATACAAGGGGAAAATGAACTCTATAGTGATTATTAATCTAAACTAGGCTCCCAATAACATGTTCATGCTTGGTATTTTAAAATATTCTTTACTCTAATTTACTTTTCCTGTTTCTAAAGGACTATACACACTAACTCATTCTCTAAAAATGATGGGTAAATATTTTGAAACCATATCAACTAAACTGTAGAACTTAAAATACAGTGGTGAGCTCTCAGGTCAATTTTTGTTAGAAAGTTTTTAACTGATGAAGGAGCAATACTGGAGCACCCAAAACTTTTAGGGCATCAAACAATTTGTAACACTCAACTTTTAGTTCATCTGCTGTACTGGGAGATGTAAAAAGTCAGGTGCTGACCAAGTGGAGAGTGTTAAAGAGAACCTCCCTGACATTAAGCTGGGACATAAGGGCTACAACCTCAGGAAAAAACCAAACCAGACCTAGGCATGACTAGTACCCTAACCTCAGAAGACAACAGGAAAGTCTGTTTGGGCTGAGCAGTGCTGGAGAAGTAAAAGGAAAGGAAAAACATTTTGGAGACATTATGGCTATAGAACAATTGGTTTAATGGGTTTTCAACCCAGCTATGTACTTTGAGATACTCAAGGAACTTCAATCCATGAACTTCGCTTAGTGTCATTGCCAATGGCGAGTTCCCCTCAGGCACCAGGCAGAAGCAAACGCAATTCCTCTCTGGGAAAAGGCATACTTAATTTTGGTCTCAAGTTACCTCCAACTGTCTTGGGCACCAACTACAGTCAAAGATGACTAGGTAATTAAAGAAAGAAGGATGCCTAAGAATAAAAAAAAAATCAAGAGGAAGCAACATGAGACTCGTATACCTCAGATAATGAAATAATCAAATGTAGAATTAAAATAACCATGGCCACCTGTCTAAATAAACAAATAACATTGTAAGTTGCTCTAAAAGCCTTAAATAGGGGCGCCTGAGTGGCTCAGTCATTAAGCATCTGCCTTTGGCTCAGGTCATGATCCCAGGGTCCTGGGATCGAGCCCCACATCGGGCTCCCTGCTCAGCAGGAAGCCTGCTTCTCCCTCTCCCACTCCCCCTGCTTGTGTTCTGTCTCTCACTGTGTCTCTTTCTGTCTGTCAAATAAATTAGACCACATTAAAATTAAAAACCCCACTGCAAACTGAAAAAAACAGTGTGAGAGGAAATATCTGCAACATATATGACAAACAAAGGATTAGAATCCAGAATAAAGAACCCTTAAAAATCAATATGAAAAAAACGCAATAGAAAAATGGACAGGATGAACAGACATCTCATAAAAGGGGAAACTTGAAAGGTCGATAAATATAGAAAGATGCTAAACCTCAGACCACAGTGAAATAACATTTAGACTCACCAGTTCAACAAAATTTAAACATCTGGAAATATCAAGAGCTTGTGAGGATACGGAGTACAAAAAACATTTCTATACCACAAATGGGGTTGTTAATAAGTACAGCTGTTTGGAAAACAATTTGGCACTATCCAGGAAAAGTGAAGACGTACAAAGCCTAGGACTCAGCAACTCCAGTTAGACATCCATCATGCACAAGAAAGTGAGCAAAAGGATTACCTATACTAGCAAACCCCAGAAACTTCCCAAATGCCATCACTCCAAAAAGGATAAGTAAAGTCAGGAAGCACCCTGAGACAGGTTAGTATCCAGGATATTTACCAGGGAATGTTCAGTGAAGTGGGATTAACACCTGGCGGAGGGAGGGGAAGGAAGTATGGACCACGAAGGGGGAGAAGTCAAGCGGCAGCAATGTCAGGTAACTTTGGAATTCCCCAGGGGAGAGGCTCTCATACTAAAATGGACTGTCAAAGTTGTCCTGTGTTGAGTCAAAATGGCCAGGCCTTGATACCCCACCTCAATCCCTAATTAAATGTGGGCCACACTCAAAAGGTCCTGACACTGGGCAAGGAAGTCCTCCATGGAGGCAATCCCTGAAGGGGCTGACAGCTGAAGCTTATCTACTGACCACCCTCACAACACTTGGGACAAGCTCTTCCTTGAAAGGAAGATCTAAGTGGTACATCTCCATGTCCACCATACTGCTGTACATTCACACAATGGAATACTATACATCAGTGAAAGTCAATGACCTACAGCAGTCAATGTGGATACTGAGAAGAAAAAAACAAAAACAAAAAAGAATACCTGGGATATGCCTGGGAAACTTGAAACCCCATATTCCTCTGAACGCACCAGGCCAGATGGAGTAGCCCACTTCTCCTTCCCAGAGGTAGGTAGCACCCCACTTTCTGCCCTGAGTTGTACTTAATTTTGCTGAGAATATATAGAGTAAATAAAAGTTAAATAGGGTCTATATATTAAAGAAGGTACTACGTATGTTGGCAGGAGAAATGTAAGTTCTATAGAAAATCATATCCTGCATGCCAGAGATCCAGGAAGAGGTCTATGTCACATAAGCCAGAGAGCTTAACAGTGCATCTCTGAGGTTGACAGAAACCATGATGCTGTTTTTATCTTTCTTTAAATTTTTCCCCTTTTTACCTTTATTGGAAAAAATTAAAAGATCTAAATCCTTAGGAAGTAAGTCATTTACATCCAAATTTATTCACATGAAAATCCAACAGATTTGAGGGAGGCCTTCCCTTCCTTTGAGGACTATGTCTGGTTATGTCCAGGAAAGAACAAAGAGTTCATTTTGTTTTCAGAAATGTTTTGAACAACAACAAAAAAGAGATAGGAAGGCTAAATACTTTACTGCATGATCATAGTATATGAGAGGGCCTTTAAAAAACAAGAAAATGATGATGTTTATACTTTTTAAAAAATTCATGGCAATTTTGTCTAAAGCTAACTTAAATGAAATATAATTATATATAGGAGAAAAGTCACAATAGTTCAAATCAATCTCTTCAAACAAACTGATCATCCAAATCAAAAATTCTACTCTCTTCTCAATAGAAGTTGATTGCATTCTAGTGTTAGAATTATTGACACAACCAAAATAACTACAAGAAGTATGTGTGCTTTCTAGTTAAAACAAATAGAAATAGCTCTTTGACCTTGTAGAAGTTTATCAAGGTCTTTGGAACTCAATTTACCCAACTATAAGTGAATATTTTGGCAAAAGAATTTATAAAATCCTTTCCAGCTTGAATATTTCATGTATTTTTGATGCTCTGATTCAAATGTATTTTATTATCAGATTCAAAAGGAAAAAAGTAAACCATTAACATTATTGTTAAAAATAATTCAGAAATTACTTTTGGTCTCTTCATGATCTATGCTGTAAGGTTCACATTCACTAGAAGCTCCCATATGGTGTAATTCTGAGACATTATTGCCTCCTCTAAGCCTCATGTGGTCTATATATTAGTCAATAATTATTCTCCATTCTACAAATGTGTATACATCCTATACTGTTTCTTTTGACATTCCTCTATTTTATTGTTTTCTCTTCCCTTTTTTTTGGATGGTTTTAATCCCATACTCATCTGAACGTTAAATATTTCTTTATTAAAAATTTAGGTCAAATGTCAACTTCTTTATTAAACTTTGCTTGTCACCCAGCATAAATGGTGTTTCTTTACTTAATGCTTACTAAAATGAATCTTAATTAAAATATAATGCATCACTTTATCCTATGGTTTTGTTCTATGTGTTTCCGTCTTGCCTTCTCTAAGAAAAAGTTCCTTTATCATGTCTTGGGCATGCAATATTCAACCTAATGTCAGCCTCATCATTCCGCAATGCCTAGGAATTAAAGGACATTCTCATATTTCAGAGATAGTGATCCTTAGGAAGGAAAAAAAAGCTCAGAAAGATTGTCACAGTTTTATCCAATACACACTCATGACCTAAATTCCAGGACCAGATACAGGATTGATAGGTCTAACTTAGTCTTAAGTTGCATTGCATGATCAACTAGATGGTGCACCATTAGATGGCTCATCACTAACCATAATTCTGCTCTAGAACTGTGGCTATATTCTCCCGGATGTCTTGACAAATTTACCTCTTAAGAACAGGTAAGGGCATCTGGGTGGCTCAGTCGGTTAAGCATCTACCTTCAGCTCAGGTCATGATCCCAGAGTCTTGGAATTGAGTCCCGCATCAGGCTCCCTGCTTAGCAGGGAGTCTGCTTCTCCCTCTATCCCTACCCTCCTGCTTGTGATCTCTCTCTCTCTCTCAAGATCTCTCTCTCTCAAGTAAATAAATAAAATCTTAAAAAAAAAAGAACAGGTAAATTAGTGTGAAATGCACTTCACCAACCTAAGATAGCATAACAAAAAAAGAGAAATAAGATGTTTAGAATTTATAAAAAAGGAAATACTGGGTTCCAAAGACAAAAGAGAATTCTAGGACTTGAATACTCCAAAGCAAAAGCTTTATAAACTACAAGAGATATGCAATTGTTCATTACTTTGTATAGTTATTCTTATTATCCCTTAATAATTGGAATTAATATTTAAAATGGGAGAGCATAAAACATAAAAAAGTATCAGAAAGATACTTTGCATATATAATTACTATGAAAATAACTAGAAAAAATATAGATTTTTGCTTTATAATATTTGACTACATAACTATTTGAAACAAAAAACTATTAAGAACCATTACAATGAAGAATCCTTTTGTGAAAAAGAAGTATATTAATTTTTGCTGTTGCCTTTTGATATTAAAAATGAGGGTGAATTTTGTTTTTTATCATAAAAGTCCTTTGCTTCAAGTAGTAATCACGTAATTTACTTGTGACTAATACAAATTGTTAAACCATTATGGTTAATAATATATGTTAATTAACAAGAAGCATTAGTTATAAAGCTTAATTTCTACTAAATATCTTAGCTGCTGATGTAGATACATTAGGGTTTTACTTCCCTATTAAATCTTACAATATATCCAAACACCATTTTATCCTACAGCATTATTTTAAATATAAGTAGTGAAAGTTAATGCTATGTATAATCATATAATTAGGTTCTTGCCCATTTAAATGTGTTGACATTTACACTAAATTTTTTTTCTCATATAGAGACAGAAAACAGCAGGGAGTTCTGTTTAAACAAATTTTTGACTATCATCTTATAGAATTTTGTACAATTTTGTTGTACAAATAGTGTTATAAATTAAAAATAAATCTAATTTATTTCTATGCATGGCTTTTTAGAAAGACCTATTTTTAGAAATCATCTGATCCCAATGGTGTGCAAGGATCTCTTCTAGATGTTAGGATACAAGCCAATAAGAGGCTTGCCATGTAATTGGAAATATGGGCTATAAATTTAAAGAAAACATAAATAATACAAAATACATTTTTATAGATACTATTAATAAAATTATTTGTATTATTATTATTTATGTAATAGGAACTATAAAAATATGTTTTTCAAAGTTAGATTTTAACTCCTTCAGAATGGATTAGGTTTGTGTAAGCAAGTGAGTAGGGGGCATTTTCATCAAGTAAACCACATATTGGATTGTACACAATGGTTCAAAGGATGGCAAAAAACCAAGTACAGGATGTGTAGAGGTGATTAGTGAGAATTATATTTTGAGAGGGAGAATGTAATACTTTCAAATTTATTTTATTTTAAAGATTTTATTTATTTGAGGGCAAGAAAGAGTGAGAGAGAGCAAGAGAGAGCGAGGAGAAGCAGATGGAGAGGGAGAAGCAGACTTTCTGCAGAGCAGAGAGCTGGAGGTGGGGCTTGATCCCAGAACCCTGAGATCATGACCTGAGCCGAAGGCAGACGCTTAACCGACTGAGCCACCCAGGTGCCCCAATACTTTTAAATTTAATTAATGCTATCATTCAATCATTTCTTGAAGGCCATGTGAGTAGAGAAATAACATGGTCATGCTCAACAGAGCTTCTCAAACTTTAATGAGCACTCCAATCACTTGGGGATCCTGCTAAAAACACAAATTCTGATTCAGAAGTTCTCAACTACAGCTTGTGATTTCACCTTTCTAACAAGTTTCCAGATGATGCCAATACTGCCAATTCCCAGACCCCTCACTGAATAACAATGTTGAACAGACAGCTGCAGAGCCTGGAAATAAAGAAGCTAATTGAAGTCTAATGCTGGAATCCTGATGTAAAGCAAAGAAGGTTAGTGACAGTAAGAAAGGAGATTACAGAATGTTAGAAATGTTACAATGGAAGAAGTCATGGTTATATGTCAATTATACCTCAATTAAAATTTTTAAAAATCTAAAAAAGAAAGAAAAGAAAAAGAATTAGTATGTTAAGAGATTTGTCTCCGTTTGGGAGGATCGCTGAGAAAGATGAATTCATTTGTTTTTCTGTTTGTAGGATTGAAGGCATAATGCCAATTTGAAAATAAATAGAAATTCTGAAATGTGATGTGGTTTGGAGGGAACAACAAGTATCCTTTTAGACTTTACATTTGCAATAGTGGTGAAACACCCACTGGACCTGTGCACAGGCCATACCAGGTGAGGATATGGAGCTCTGAAGAATCCTGTACATTTCTCTTTTGAGATGGAAGTTTTGGTCATGGAAGCAGTTGAAATCATCCAGGAACAATAAGCCACAAAAACGGGAATCAACACATAAAACCAGATATACTCAAAGGAGGAGAAACAGTCTGAAATGTGGGTAAGAAGTCATGGGAGTTAGGAGACCTTAGTACTTTGGACATCGGGGCCAGAATGTCATCAATGAACTCAGATGTGTAGGGCAAATGACTTCTTTTAGTAATGATGAAACTACAAATAACTGGGAAAAGTCCAAGTTTAATTGAATTCTTCTGAGCTACATGTCATAAAAAATATTTTCATTTACCTAGAATATTTTCAATATCTACAAAATTTTGCTGCTGACTACAGTAATATTCCTCCATTTAGCCTTTCTCGTGTAACCTACCTGAAGGTATTTTCTCCATCTCCTTATCTGTACAATAATGTGAAACTTTCACACTTTTTTTTAATGTTATGTTAATCACCATACATTACATCATTAGTTTAATGTAGTGTTCTATGATTCATTGTTTGCGTATAACACCCAGTGCTGCATTCAGTACGTCCCATCTTTAATACCCATCACCAGGCTAACCCATCCCCCCACCCCCCTCCCCTCTAGAACCCTCAGTTTGTTTCTCAGAGTCCATTGTCTCTCATTCGTCTCCCCCTCCGATATCCCCCCCTTCATTCTTCCCCTCTTGCTATCTTCTTTTTTTTTTCTTAACATATATTGCATTATTTGTTTCAGAGGTACAGATCTGTCATTCAACAGTCTTGCACAATTCACAGAGCTCAGCACAGCACATACCCTCCCCAATGTCTATCACCCAGCCACCCCATCCCTCCCACCCCACCCCCACTCCAGCAACCCTCAGTTTGCTTCCTGAGATTAAGAATTCCTCATATCAGTGAGGTCATATGATACATGTCTTTCTCTGAATGACTTATTTCGCTCAGCATAATACCCTCCAGTTTTATCTCAGGATAAATAAGTGAGGCTGGTCAAGGGTTAAGTCTCAGTACTGTGTGTTTGCTTACTTGAGCACAAAACTTTGGGAATTCTTTCAGAGTTTTACATCCTTCACTTATATATGAATTTGAAATAATACTAGGTGTAGCTTACATGTGTTTTCTTGTTCAATGATGATTTAGAACTCAGCTGAGATACTCAATTATTTCTTTAATATTGCTTTATACACTTAAGAGATATTATAAATCCTATTTTATTTTTTATAAATCCTTTTTTAAAGTCAGTTTTTATTTTTATTTATTTATTTATTTTTTTTGGAGAGAGAGCACATGTGAGAGAGAGGGGTGTAGGTGCAGAAGGAGAGGGAGAGAGAGAATCTTACGCAGGTTCCATGCCCAGCATGGAGTCCAACTCCGTGCTCCATCTCATGACTCTGAGATCATGACCTGAGCTTAAACCAAGAGTCAGACATTTAACTGATTGAGACTCCCAGGTGCCCCTAAAATTAGTTTCTGAAAATGCATCTTTAGATCTTTCATATTGCTTCTCTAACATTTTATTCTCCACCCACCTTTCATCATTGTATTACTTTGAATAAATAGTGTTTGAATATTATGAACACCTATATTTTAACTTTAAAGACTAGTGTAGGATTAAACCTAGAATAGTACAGTGTCCAGTAAATAAAATTGTGCCCTATTTCAAAAGCAGTAAGGAAATTATATCACAATTTGTATGTTTTTCCTATTTCTACTCCTTTTTTTTCTTGCTGTCTTGTGTTACTTACCATTTATACTTTGAATTTTTTTTTTTTTTTTTTAGTTTTCTAATGATAAAATCTACCCAGTAATACTTAAATACTTAAGCACTGGAAACACTTAAGACAAAAGACATGCATATTACTTTAAAAATTATTCACAGTCTTGTATAACTAATCTCAGTATGATAGTGCCTTAGACATTGGGGAGGGTATGTGCTATGGTGAGCACTGTGAATTGTGCAAGACTGTTGAATGACAGATCTGTACCTCTGAAACAAATAATGCAATATATGTTAAGAAAAAAAAAAGAAGATAGCAAGAGGGGAAGAATGAAGGGGGGGATATCGGAGGGGGAGACGAACCATGAGAGACTATGGACTCTGAGAAACAAACTGAGGGTTCTAGAGGGGAGAGAGATAAGGTGGGGGGATGGGTTAGCCTGGTGATGGGTATTAAAGAGGGCATGTTCTGCGTGGAGCACTGGGTGTTATGCACAAACAATGAATCATGGAACACTACATCAAAAACTAATGATGTAATGTATGGTGACTAACATAACAATAAAACATTAAAAAAAAAAGTACCAATTCTAGTATGCCTGGGTGGCTCAATCATTAAGCATCTGCCTTCCGCTCAGGTCATGATCCCAGGGTCCTGGGATCCAGTCCCGCATTAGGCTCCCTGCTCAGGGGGGAGCCTGCTTCTCTTTCTCCCCCTGTGATCTCTCTCACTCTTGCTCTCTCTCAAATAAATAAATAAAATCTTTTTTTTAAAATACCTATTCTATATTACTCAATTAGGTACTGATGAGGTAAATTAAAGGCTTTGTTGATCCTTCAATATCCTTTCCTTCTGAGTCATGTTGTTGATGCCTAGTGGGTTTGAATTAGGTTAGTGTTTTTGGAGATGAGACCTGTAAATAAAGCACAGCTGGCCCATGTTCATGGTGCTGTTAACTGAATAATATCATAAAGGCAACATTCAGAAGTAAAGGGTCAAAAAGAAAAGAGTTAGACTAAATAAGTGGTTAGTAAAAAGGAACTGAAGAGAGATAAAAATCAGGTATCAGGCTATGGAACTGAAACAGGGTAACACAGAGCAAGTAGAATTGCAATAGGTTGAAAGCAGAGAGAAGCAGATTTCTAAGACCTTGGTACTTATAATCTAGGGGCTATCATACAGGACAGCAGCAGTGTTGATTAATAGGAGTATTAGAGATATTAAGGGTGTTGCGTTGGTTCAAACCTGATATTGTTTTTTCTCAAATAAAAGAACAGGTTTGATGTAAGTTTTTGGTGGATGTGATTTGACAAAATTATTACAAATTCAATTAAAAACTAAATGGTGATTATTGTTATGAAAATTGAAATTTGAATAAATAGTGAAACTATATTGTGAGGGTTAATAACCCTCACAATGGAGACCAACAGACTGATAGGCCTGGAGTAGATTTCTGGTTCCGCCATTTGTTAACTTCTAGTAATGGCATCAAATTCTGAGGGACAATGCATGAATTAAATAATATAATGAATGAACTATATTGGTTTATAGCTAGATTTTTTTTTTTTTTTTTGCTTGCTTATTTGTTTGGTTTTTTTCAGTTTGGCTGGGCCCAGTGCCCAGATCTGTGGTCAAACATTATTCTGGATATTTCTATGAGAGTGTCTTGGGATGAGATTAACATTTAAATCAGCAGATTTTGAATAAAGCAGATTGCCTTTAAAATGTGGGTGGGCCTCATTCAATCAGATGATGGCCTGAATAGAGCAAAAGACTGACCTCCCAGGTGCAAGAGGGAATTCTGCAGCTTGACAACCTTGGGACTTGCAATGAAACATCAGCTCTTTTCTGGGTTTTCAGCCTGATGTCTGTTGAGCTTGAACTACAGCATGAGCTCTTTCCTGTATATTCAACCTACTGGCCTAGACTTGCCAGGCTCCATAACTGATCAAGCCAATTTCTTTAAATAAGAATTAGATTCATAGTTGGATGTAATGGCATTTATTTAATTCTGTGAAAAGAGAGAGAGAGAGAGAGAGAGCACAAGCAGGGGGAGTGGCAGGCAGAGGGAGAAGGAAAAACAGGCTCCCAGGACCTGAGATCACCACCTGAGCAGAAGACAGATGCTTAACCAACTGAGACACCTAGGTGCCCCTGTGAAAAGTTATTTTTGAATAAACATAGAATTTTCACAAAAAGACTCAAAAAAATGTTTGTACCTTCTAGGGATGATAACTCTAAGAATATCAGACCTAGGACCTGTACAAGAGATGATAGGTGATGAATTATAGTCTTTCACTGGGGCTTTTGGAGGAGGAAGTAGATGGATAAGTACAGCAGTCCCACAAGGAACAGAAAAATATAAGAAATAAGAAATATAGCAAAGAAAAGAAATTTTGTTTTTGATATAGAGTATCAGATCTGGAAGTCATCTTATCTTCATTTACGCTAACTCCTCATTTTAAAATAAAGAAACCAAAATTGATAGTACTAGATTTCTCCAAGGTCACATTGCTGGTTGTGACAGAAATCAGAGTTCATAACTCATGTTCCAGGGTCTATACAGCTACTCCTAAAAAAATGAATTTGATAGGCCATATGTCAATATTCTACAATAGCAATATTTCCTTAGCATGCATAAAACTTTTAAGCTCATTAATACCTTAATAAGGTTTGTGAATTTTTACTTTACTAAGACATGAATAGAATAAACATCTCTTTCCTTTTCCTGTGGTAAAAGAGGAGCTATATAATTATAAGGATATTAAAAATATAACTTCATGAGATCATCTACTTTTCTAGCATGGTATTTTATAGCTCATGTTGACGTTCAAATCAAGAACACCATCTAAAAATCTTTTCCATTTGATTATAATGCAAATTATTTAACTACAGAAACCTTGTTTGTCTTTTAATGACTATATTTCTGGTTCTGGGGATAGCCTGGGACCGAATAAGTCATCAGTAAATATTGTTTAAATGGATGAATGAATGGATAGCCATAAGTTCAATTCCATGAAAAACATGGAAATGAGTAAAACACATTCTTAGAGATGTGGAACTATCACTTAACAGAAAACAGCAATTTTATATTTTAAAACCAGTTAAAAGCTATTTCCATCAACTTATAAACATAGTTGTTTTAGACAAACCCTTAATAAAGACCTAGAAAAAGGGACTTCTTTAGGCAAAGTAACACGGCAGATAATTTTAATTCATGTAAGTTATTTTGGCAAAGCAGTAGGGTATGCAGAAGAAGTGACTGCAAGAGAGAATATTCTATTTCATGGAATTCTAAGAACTGGGAATGTAATAGGAAGAGCCTCATTGCCATTACAGTTTGAGAATAGTTCTATATCCAAAGAAAGTTCATAGACTTTAGCAACGGGAATTTGTGAAACTTTTTTTTTTTTTATTGCTCTGCTACAGATATCTTCCTTTTTCTTTCCCACTATCAGATGGCTGACTGTAATCTCCTAGTATCTATTATCTCATAATTTTGGCATGCACATAACTTTGGCTTATTGTGACTGTCCTCCATGTTATTCCTTATTAGAACCTTATATTTACTAAACCAACAGCTAACTGAGTCAGCCATTTGGTTTTCCTTGTTTCGAATTTCAGTGAGAATCTTTGTTCTAGTTCTAAATGGAAGGTTATTAGGTTGGGTTAGAACCGGATGTTTTTAGATGGTTTGCACAGAAGTGGTTTAAACAGCTGTGGCCAGAGTGAAGGTAATAGACTCCTGTGAAACACACAAAAAAATTTCTCCTACTTCATCAGATGAGGATTTCACCAAGGTGGTTTCCAGTTTGTAGGACTGTAGGGAGGGAAGGCACAGTGCTCCTTGTAGGAAAATATTTTCCCAATTTTATACATCAGAGAACTGAGGCTGAGAAAAGTAACATAACTGGCCTTGGTCGTACACCTTGTGAATTTTTGAGGACTTAGAGAATTGCCATTTCCATATCACACTATCTTTTAGTCCTCACACCAATCCTGTTCTTGGACAGGTTCTCTTCTCTTTCTTTAGTCTTCTTATAACTAAAACTATTTTGGGATCATTGCAAAATGTATATTTATAAGGTGAATTGAAAGATAAAAAGAGAAAGAAAGATAGTTAAAAGAAGAGTAAGAAAGGAGAAAAGAAGTACATTTGCAGCTGTGATAAAAAGTTACTCTTCATATGTGAGTCAGCAATTCTAGAGTTCACCCGCTTCTCTTAAGTGCATATAGTTTATAATTCTTCCCATAATCTATTTTGATTGTGTACTGCTGCAGGTCTGCTATTTAATACTTGGTTGATTTCCTCAGAAGAGTCAGGATTCCTAAATCTACCAAGCAAAGTTAACCACTTATATATACCATTACACTTACAATTTTAAAACTCCATGAACTCAAAAATTATATAATATAAAAGGAACATGGTGATTTGTAACTAATTATACATAAGCCTTATCCAGATATATCATCCAAATAGAAATTTACTTAGAAATACATAGAACAAGTTTGCTGACAGTTTGCTTCACAATGAACAGACACAGGAGAATAAAGGACAGAAGGTCTATTCAAACTGATAAGTAAACAATATTAGCTGAAATATCAGCTAGGAGAGTTGACTCCTTGTCGAGGTCAGAGATTTTAATCTTGAATTTATTTCTTTTAACATTTTAGGAGAGTAGAATGGCTGGCAAAAATACTGCTTACGCATTATATTAGGTAATTTTTTTCTGATTCATTATTCAATATTTCCTCCTTAAGCATTTAGAAACAAAATGTGCTTCAGATGCAAAACCCTAGGGTCTTGCAATTTTATTAAATGTTTTCAGCAAATATATCTTCTTACCTTTACTTATTTTCTGGCTGAGAATTCAAGAAAGGGAAACAGGAAAATTTCCCATCGACTTCATAAACAATCAACAGGTGTATACAGAGAAATGAATAAAAGAAAATAAAAATTTATCTTTAAAGTCATTTGAGTATGTACTACTGTCAGCATGAAATTGGAGAAGAGATGAAATGTGGATATGGATGAATTTGGCACTCAATTTATTAATTTCTAAAGTTTACTTGACAGTATCTTCATTTTTGTGAATTAATTTAGCTAACTTAAATTAAATCTGAGTGTACTGGTTTACTGTAACTGTGGTAAACTTACAAATTGAGCAGTCTGGTTATTTCTTTTATAGAAACTTAAAATTCCAATAAAGTTCATGGAAAAAGTAAATCTATTCTACAAGATCTGCACTTTATACAGTATAGCTTTTCGGAAGAAAACAGTACAATGTATAAAATTGTATCCAGCTTAATTTTATTTTAGTAAAGAAAATATGTTTTGGATAAAGAAAGTTATGTTTATGCTTTTTCAGTGATTAAATGTCAAGTTAAAAATAGAAAACTCCTTCCATACAAAACAATAAATAAGAACCTGCTAAACATTCTTCTATGACCTCCAAATAGCAATGTCATTGGCCCCATTTCATTTCTTAAAGCTCAAGACCAGAGAGAAATAGGAGAAAAAATTCATTTTCACAAAACAACCTAATCATTAAAAATATAGTATAGTACAATTGCCTAACCTATGAAAATACTCTATGAATCAAAGAAATTGTGACTATTTAAATGAAGAAGTGTTATTGACAGTAAAGATGTTATCTCTTATGGGTTTTAATCCCTGGTAGGGAGTTTAAATTTGACTGATGCCCCTTTAATATAAAATCTCATGGGACTGATGTCATCTCTATGTCCTCTACTATGCTCCTAAATGTTTTTATAACGATCATTGTAATAAGCTCTGGGATTTTAAAGACATGGGGTAAGTCAATGACATTTTAAGCATCATCTCCTTTTTTTTTTCTTCTTTCACGTTACTAGTGCCTTTTCAAGCATGTTTTATTATTTCAGAGTTCTGTAACAAACTACCAAATAAAATCCATAGAATTCAATAACCAATGTACCAAATATTTTAAACAAAAGTTAATCAAAGCAAAAGTAGCATTAACTCAAAATAGTTTTCCTGCAGTGAAGGATAAATTATTTAAATTGCATTTTAATCATTTACAGAAAGTTGGCATACTAGCTGTGAATAAACTAAGTAAAAACAGAGCCATGGAAAATGAATGCAATACTATCAACAATTCAAGGCAAATGACATCTTATTTATGCTCCCAGGTTAATCTATATGTTATTGATAATGCATTGATATATAAGACAGAATACCTATCATTATAAGCACAGAAAGACTTCAAGATGTGGCTAGGTGTTAAAAGTTCCCTAGAAGATTGTTTACCTCTGAATCCTTATACATACCTGGCAAAGTGAGTGTACCTAAGTATTTAACATATTTTTTGAATGCTGAAAAATAAAAATAAACAATCTTGCTCAGTACAAGTCAAGATTTCTGTGGGAGAGACAAGAGGAATAATAGATTCAACATTTAGGGAAATCAAGGTAGTCCAAAGAAAATGAGAATCAAAAATATTGGGCACAGTGGGTTAAGTGTCTGCCTTCGGCTCAGCTCATGATCCCAGCATCCTGGGATCAAGCCCTGCATCCGGCTCTCTGCTCAGCTGAGAGTCTGCTTCTCCCTCCCCCTCTCCCTCTGCCCCTCTCTCTCCACTTGTGCCCTGTCTCTCGCTTTCTCTCTCTCTCATATAAATAAATAAAATCTTTAAAAAAAAACTGCAAAATATAGATGAATGCAAGTTCTAGAACTGATAGGAAAACAAAGGAAATATAATGTAAAGAATGATGAAAAATGGAAGAAAAATAAAGGGAGGTATCAAAAGAGGTTTATCAAAGAAGGAAGTCAAAGGATATTTTGAATGGTTATTTTTTACCTCATTCATTCATTCATTCATTCATTCATATATATTGATGTCTACCATGTGCCAGTCATTCTTCCAGGAACTAGAGGTAAAACAATAAACACAAAACCTTTTCTCTTATCAAGCCATAGAACTTACATACTAATGGGGGAGACACAATATGTAATATGTAATTTCTGAGAAGAGATAAATAGTAGGATAATTTAACATTAGGGTAATTCTTATGAAGACAGAGAGAGAGGAGTTACTCTTTCAGAAAGGTTGGTCAAGAGGGTCTCTCTGATCAGTTAGCACTTGAACAGACTCTTAGATTCAGACATATGGGGTCAGTTAAAGGAATGGGGGGGAACAAAAGGAATATTCCACAGTTCTAGTGCTGCTGGAGAAGAGCAAGAGCTAGAGAGAAGGCAATGAGCTAAGAGAAGGAATAGCGCTTACATCATATTGGTCTTAACAGTCCATGTGGATCTGATTCTTTGTGAGATGAGAAGTCACTAGAAGGCATTGATCAGAGGAGAAACTTGATCTGACTTGCAGATAAAAATTACTTTGGTTGCTGTGTGGATTATAGACTATAAAAGCTCAGAGACAAGTATGGTACTTTTATAATCATAGAAGGAAAAGACCTTCATTTGTCCTTATTAAAGAAGAACATTTAATATAACTAACACAAGATAAAAAAACCCTTAGAAATGAAGGGTTATTGGCTCAGAGGAAAAACGAAAACCGAAAACCTGGCTAAATTTTAGCATAAAAATAGGTAATTCAAAAGTGGGAGATTTATTTTACATTGGCTAATTGGCTGGACAAGTGAAAAACATGGTGAGATTTAATTTTTTCATATAAAAATTAGAATGTAAATATTTGAAAGGAATTCAGTGTCTGTTTTGGAAGAGGAGTGATCATTACCCTTCACCAAGAGGAGAATATATAAATATCCTTCAGGATTCCTAAAGAATAAACCGTTCCTTCAGAATGAATGTGGAAGAGAAAGTTGTTAGGAGACATTCATTCCCCCTGCTGTTAATCCCCTCTTCACCTCTCCTCACTCAGCTGGTTTTGGCTCATGGTAAGCCCTGTGAATGCTGCTTTCACAACTCTCCTTGGTCCCTTGTCACTCTGGCCAGGCAGGCATTACCTCCTTTATCGCTAACCTCACTCCCCTCCAGACGCCCTGCCAACCCATCTCCTTTAACTATATTTTCCAGTTTCAATCCAGCCTGTTTATAAATCTCTTGACCCCACCTCTTCTCATCAGCCATCCTCTTGCTCATATTTCTTTCTCCTCCTCCTGAGTCATTAAAAGTGCTCAAAGGTCTCCCATAATACAAACCAGGATCAACCACTTTGATCCTACACATTCTCTAATTTCCACCCACTCTCTTCTCCTTTCTCATGCAAACTTCAGTTGTCCTCATTTGCTTGTCCCCTCTTTCAATTTTCCCACTTATATTGCTCATTGAACTGGAAACTGGTTCCACCTTCAACATTCTCCTGAGTTATCAATAACATCCTCTTAGACATTGTGTTAGTCTGTTGTTGGAAGTTCTACTGATTTAACACTGTTGACACGTTACTCAAAACTCTTAATATCTTGTCTTTTTCTTTTTTTAAGATTCTATTTATTTATTTGAGAGAGAGAGAGAATGAGCAGGGAGAGCGGCAGAGGGAGAGGGAGAAGCAGACTCCCCGCTGAGCAGGGGTTGATCCCAGGATGCTGGGAGATGCTTAACTGACTGAACCACCCAGGCGCTCCCTTAATACCTATCTTATGTGACATTACGCTCCCCCTGTTTTTCTCTAATCTCACTAAAACTTCTCTTTTGTTGCTTGTTGCAGTCTTTGCTTTACTCATCACTTATAAGTTGTTATGTCTCTGTTCTCTGCTCTTCTCACTCTAAAATCTTCCATCACTGGTCTCAACCTTCATCTAGATTTTAACTAATACCAATTTACTTATGGTTCCCATATTTACACATATATTAGATACTAGGTCCAACACCTAGCCACTTTATGCAACTTCCTCTGGGACATTTCTATCCCTAGGCTGCAGCTGTCTTCCTCCTTGTTCCCATAATATTCTGTGAATATTGCTATCAGTTCACTTCTGGTATTTTTTACTAATATGAATATGTTCATGTGTATATCTCGTAAAAAAATTGTGAGCCACTTGACATAACAGAACGTGTTTGTTTTGTCATCTTTATATTTGTAATATAGAGCACTTGTAATATAGTAGGTACAATTTAAACATGAATTCATGATGAAATAATGATGATTTTCTACATGAACTTTCAA
The DNA here is from genome assembly GCF_009762305.2 of Zalophus californianus. Classification (NCBI taxonomy): domain Eukaryota; kingdom Metazoa; phylum Chordata; class Mammalia; order Carnivora; family Otariidae; genus Zalophus; species Zalophus californianus. Next base: position 23,489,436 of record NC_045606.1, on the reverse strand, counting down.
ACCAAGATGCAACAAAGGATTTTAAAAATTTTCTTTTAGCTTGAAAGCACAATATTTTAAATGGATTCAAATCTAACAATTCTCTCAACCTAATTGGGAGATGACTTCAAGGGAGGGAGTTTCCAATGCCTTTTATCTCCAGAGGGAGTCCCCTTGTCCTAGAACTCTGATGAGCAGCATGAAAATCTTTAATATATAGACATCTGTTCCACTTATTCTTACTAGTTTTGGTGCTCTTCAAAGAATCTGTTTAATGCAAAAATACTTATATGTTTTCATTAGAGACATAAAAAATACATTTGGATGATCAAAGTGAGAACTTTAGGGTAATTTTAATGATGATTAATGCACTTACAGTAGGTTGTACTATTCAAAGCATTTCACATTTGTTATGCTATTTAATACCTACAAAATTGTTCTTTTATATGTCTGAATATTTTAAACTATTTCCTATCAAAAGACTGAGACATTAGTGAAAAAAGAAAACATTAAAATTATTACATATGGTTTTGGGGTGCCTGGGTGGCTTAGGTGGTGGAGCATGCAACTCTTTTTTTTTTTAAAGATTTTATTTATTTATTTGAGAGAGAGAGTGAGAGAGAGAGAGCACATGAGAGGGGAGAGGGTCAGAGGGAGAAGCAGACTCCCTGCCGAGCAGGGAGCCCGATGCGGGACTCAATCCCGGGACTCCAGGATCATGACCTGAGCCGAAGGCAGTCGCTTAACCAACTGAGCCACCCAGGTGCCTGCAACTCTTGATTTTGGGATTGTAGGTTTGAGCCCCACACTGGGTATAGAGATTACTTAAAAGAAATAAAAGCTTTAAAAAAATTATTACATACTGGTTTCTAACCAACACAATACAATAAAAACTTACATTTTAAAATGTATTTCTCCTCTTTTCCATAATACACAGTGTACTTAACACATTTATTCTTTTCTCCTCTAGTTTTTGGTACAATATATTATTATTTCTTTATCTGTGTTTGCCATATGATCCCTATAAGAATGTATGAATTACAATATCTTTTTTGCTCCATAGAAAAATTGACTTTAATTTTGAAGCTTCATATTTTTTCTGATGACAAAAAAAATGTATATTATAGAAAATTAAAAAGAAAAAAACAGGGCGCCTGGGTGGCTCAGATGGTTAAGCGTCTGCCTTAGGCTCAGGTCAGGATCCCAGAGTCCTGGGATTGGGTCCCACATCAGGCTCCCTTCTCCTTGGGAGCCTGCTTCTCCCTCTGCCTCTCTCTCTCTGTCTCTCATGAATAAATAAATAAAATCTTAAAAAAAATAAAGAAAAAACACACTAGGAAATAATCACAAAAACATCAAACAGAGGTAATCTTCATTACTATTCTGAAGGGTATATGTCTGTTTATTTTTATGCACAAAGACTATAAACTATATTTAACCTTTATAAATAAATATACTTTATTTTTAAAAGTGGAACGATGATGTGCCTCTTATTTTTATAATCTGCTTTTTAATTTATCAGTATATTGAGAACATAATGTTAGTAAATTTTTATAGAATATAATGACAACAAATGGCTCCAAAAATAATGCTCTATCATAGTTAACAATGCTTTATAAATGTTCTAATATATATGTCTTTGTGTGCATCTCATTTTTTATCTTTGTGTGCATCTCATTTTTTATCTAGGTGATGTATTATTGAGTCAGTTGTGACAAGCATTTTTTTTTTAATTTTATTATGTTATGTTAGTCACCATACAATACATCATTAGTTTTTGATGTGGTGATCCACGATCCATTGTTTTCGTAGAACACCCGGTGCTCCATGCAGTACATGCCCTCCTTAATGCCCATCACAGGGCTAAACAATGCCCCCCAAACCCTGTTTGTTTCTCAGAGTCCATAGTCTCTCATGGTTCGTCTCCCCCTCCGATTCCCCCCCTTCATCTTTCCCTTCCTTCTCCTAATGTCCTCCATGCTGTTCCTTATGTTCCACAAATAAGTGAAACCATATGATAATTGACTTTCTCTGCTTGACTTATTTCACTTAGCATAATCTCCTCCAGTCCCATCCATGTGGATGTAAAAGTTGGGTATTCATCCTTTCTGATGGCTGAGTAATATTCCATTGTATATATGGACCACATCTTTTTATCCATTCATCTGTTGAAGGGCATCTCGGCTCTTTCCACAGTTTGGCTATTGTGGACACTGCTGCTATGAACATTGGGGTGCATATGGCCCTTCTTTTCACTACATCTGTGTCTTTGGGGTGAATACCCAGGAATGCAATTGCTGGGTCATAGGGTAGCTCTATTTTTAAATTTTTGAGGAAACTCCACACTGTTTTCCAAAGTGGCTATACCAACTTGCATTCCCACCAACAGTGTAAGAGGGTTCCCCTTTCTCCACAGCCTCTCCAACATTTGCTGTTTCTTTCCCTGTCCATTTTTGCCATTCTAACTGGTGTAAGGTGGTATCTCAGTGTGGTTTTGATTTGAATTTCCCTGATGGCTAATGATGATGAACATTTTTTCATGTGTCTGTTAGCCATTTGTATGTCTTCTTCAGAGAAGTGTCTTTTCGTATCTTCTGCCCACTTTTTGACTTGATTATTTGTTTTTTGGGTGTTGAGTTTGAGAAGTTCTTTATAGATCTTGGATACCAGCCCTTTATCTGTAGTGTCATTTGCAAATATCTTCTTCCATTCTGTGGGTTGCCTCTTTGTTTTGTTGACTGTTTCCTTTGCTGTGTAGAAGGTTTTTATCTTGATGAAGTTCCAAAAGTTCATTTTTGCCTTTGTTTCACTAGCTTTTGGAGATGTATCTTGAAAGAAGTTGCTGTGGGCGATGTCAAAGAGGTTACTGCCTGTGTTCTTCTCTAGGATTTTGATGGATTCCTGTCTCACATTGAGGTCTTTCATCCACTTTGATTTTATCTTTGTGAATGGTGTTAGAGAATGGTTGAGTTTCATTCTTTTGCACGTGGCTGTCCAATTTTCCCAGCACAATTTATTGAAGAGACTGTCTTTTTTCCACTGCATGTTTTTTCCTGCTTTGTCAAAGATTATTTGACCATAGAGTTGAGGGTCCATATGTGGGTTCTCTATTCTGTTCCATTGGTCTATATGTCTGTTTTTGTGCCAGTACCATGCTGTCTTGGTGATCACTGCTTTGTAATATAGCTTGAAATTGGGCAACATGATGCCCCCAGCTTTGTTTTTCTTTTTCAACATTTCCTTGGCGATTCGGGGTCTTTTCTGATTCCCTACAAATTTTAGGATTGTTTGTTCCAGCATTTTGAAAAATGTCATTAGAATTTTGATCGGGATGGCATTGAAGGTATAGATTGCTCTGGGTAGCATAGACATTTTAACAATGTTTATTCTTCAGATCCATGAGCATGGAAAATTTTTCCATCTTTTTGTGTCTTCTTCAATTTCTTTCATGAGTGTTCTGTAGTTCCTAGAGTATAGATCCTTTACGTCTTTGGTTAGGTTTATTCCGAGGTATCTTATGGTTTTTGGTGCTATTGTAAATGGAATCATTTCTCTAATTTCTCTTTCTACAGTTGTGTTGTTAGTGTATAAGAAAGCAACTGATTCCTGTGCATTGATTTTGTATCCTGCCACATTACTGAATTGCTGTATGAGTTCTAGTAATTTGGGGGTGGAGTCTTTTGGGTTTTCCACATAAAGTATCATGTCATCTGCAAAAAGAGAGAGTTTGTCTTCTTCTTTGCCATTTTGAATACCTTTTATTTCTTTTTGTTGTCTGATTGCTGTTGCTAGGACTTCTAGTACTATGTTAAACAATAGTGGCGAGAGTGGGCCTCCTTGACATGTTCCTGATCTTAAGGGAAAGGCTCTCAGCTTTTCCTCATTCAGGATGATATTCGCTGTGGGTTTTTCATAGATGGATTTTATGAACTTGAGGAATGTTCCCTCTATCCCTATACTCTGAAGAGTTTTAATCAGGAAAGGATGCTGTATTTTGTCAAATGCTTTTTCTGCATCAATTGAGAGGATCATATGGTTCTTCTTCCTCCTCTTATTAATGTGTTCTATCACATTGATTGATTTGCGAATGTTGAACCACCCTTGCATCCCGGGGATAAATCCCACTTGCTCGTGGTGGATGATCCTTTTAATGTATTGTTGGATCCTATTAGCTAGGATTTTGTTGAGGATTTTGGAATCCATATTCATCAGGGATATCAGTCTGAAATTCTCCTTTTTGATGGGGTCTTTGCCTGGTTTGGGGATTAAGGTAATGCTGGCTTCATAGAATGAGTTTGGAAGTTTTCCTTCTGTTTCTATTTTTTGAAACAGCTTCAGTAGAATAGGTATTATTTCTTCTTTGAATGTTTGGTAGAATTCCCCAGGGAATCCATAAGGCCCTGGACTCTTGTTTTTTGGGAGGTTTTTGATCACTGCTTCAATCTCGTTACTGGTTATTGGCCTATTCAGGTTGTCAGTTTCTTCCTGTTTCAGTCTTGGCAGCTTATAGGTTTCCAGGAAGGCCTCCATTTCATCCAGATTGCTCAGTTTATTGGCATATAGTTGTTGATAATAATTTCTTTTTTTTTCCCCACTGGTTGTCAAATGATCCTTTATTGAAACATTTTCCTTTGTAGTTAACTAGCCAGGCATTCCAGGGCACCACTGTTGATGTCATCTATGATGTCATGAGGGTGGCGGCCGCCTACATCACAGCCCACAGACTGGGCAGTCCCCAGGATCTCTTTAATGGTTCCAGAGAGTTCTTTGGCTAAAGATTGGTGTCGCATCTGCCAGACAATATTGACAATCTCATCAAAAGTGATATTTCCACTGTGCTTAATGTTTTTCTGCTTCTTTCTGTCTCTTGGTGGTTCCTTGAGGGCTTTGATAATCAGGGCAGAGGCAGAAGGTACCACTTCAATCTGGGCCTGTCTGTTCTGAATGGTCAGTTTCACCATAATCCTTAGACCTTTCCAATCACTGGTTGCTTTGGCGATGTCATCACTAACCTTTTTTGGAGACAGACCCAGCGGGCCGATCTTCGGGGCCAGGGCAGATGTGGCACCGACTTCGCCACTGGTGTACCTCAGGTACATGACTTTGATCTCGTTGGGGTCGAACTTAGGTAGCATGGCGGAGGTGGCTGGTGTCGGATGAACCCAGATTCAGGATGACCGAAGAAAGTTGCACCTTTGCCTCCCCGAGCCGAAAGACAAAAGCTGATAATAATTTCTAATAATTGTTTCTATTTCCTTGGTGTTTGTTGTGATCTCTCCCCTCTCATTCATAATTTTATTAATTTGGGTCTTTTCTCTTTTCTTTTGGATAAGTCTGGCCAGTGGTTTATCAATCTTATTAATTCTTTCAAAGAACCAACTTCTAGTTTCATTGATCTGATCTACTGTGTTTCTGGTTTCTAATTCATTGATCTCTGCTTTAATTTTAATTATTTCTCTTCTAATGCATGGCTTAGGCATTGTTTGTTGCTTTTTCTCTAGTTCTTTAAGGTGTAGAGTTAGTTGGTGAATTTGCGATTTTTCTATTTTTTGAGTGAGGCTTGGATGGCTATGTATTTCCTCCCTTAGGACTGCCTTTGCAGTATCCCATAGGTTTTGGACCGATGTGTTTTCGTTCTCATTGATTTCCATGAATTGTTTAAGTTCTTCTTTGATTTCCTGGTTGACCCAAACATTCTTGAGCAGAGTGGTCTTTAGCTTCCAAGTGTTTGAATTTCTGCCAAATTTTCTCTTGTGATTGAGTTCCAGTTTTAAAGCATTGTGGTCTGAGAATATGCAGGGAATAATCTCAATCTTTTGGTATTGGTTGATACCTGATTTGTGACCTAGTATGTGGTCTATTCTGGAGAAAATTCCATGTGAACTCGAGAAGAATGAGTCTTCTGTTGTTTTAGGGTGGAATGTTCTGTAAATATCTATGAGGTCCATCTGATCCAGTGTATCATTCAAAGATCTTGCTTCCTTGTTGATTTTCTGCTTAGATGATCTATCCATTGCTGAGAATGGAGTATTGAGGTCTCCTACAATTAACATATTGTTATCAATATGACTATCGACCTTCTGATGGTATGTCAGTGGGAGGGCCATCTGCTTTTGGACTGCAGCTGACCTCTGGTACCTAAAAGAGAGCAAAACGAGGGATAAGGGAGGACTACTGTACATGTTTCCAGATGTGTGAAATTCTAAGTTCTTGAATCCCTTGTTTAGAATAGTCCTTATCACGCTGTGTTACATTATCCTTTGCTAGTGTGAGCCCCTTGAAGGAAGAGTTTGTGTTTTTATTTTGAAAATCATTTCTTAACACATAGCTTGGCATATCATAAGCATTATAGAATGTATATGGAAAAAATGCCTGGACCAATAGATGTAATATAAGTCAAATACTAAAATGACTGTAGTAACAACAACAATAGTAATAGTGTTGCCTTCCATATATTTCTGTTACATAGACACTTTCACTCCATAAAAAACTGCAACTAGTATATATAAAGTGGTTCCAATCCCCAATTGTGATAGGAAAGTTTAAAATATATTTACACTTAGTGATATATTTTTTGACTTTAGCATCTTAGTATCTCATCTGAAATTTACATAGAAACATTTCCTTTCTAAGAGTTGATATTTTTCTATGTATAGCCTATCTTCAACATTTTATTTAAAAAGTGGAATAAAATCATTTACATTTTTATTAGTCATCCAATGCCTTACTTATTGCAAATGTTTCAGATAGGAGATTATACATTCCAAAACAATAAGTGCCTTCCTCTACCTTGGAAAAATGCCACTACTCTGAGTCATTCTGATTTAGGTTTCATCTCATTTGTTATCAATGTGGAACATCAAGTCCTTTCCCTCAATGGAAAAATTGTTATTGGCTAATTCTCATTATAGAGTTAACATGATTTTGCTTAAAAACTGATTGCATCAAATAAAAAGAAAGCTTTTGTATTTCCTACTTCTTTTTCTATCTTTCAAAGTCCAACTCAAATTCCAGATTCTCCACAAAAATATCCCTAAATCATATTTATATCTCTCTTATTTGTGTGCCTTTGGCAGCAGTAATTTGTGCACTGATTAGAAGTTTAGCATATGTTGTTATGGATTATTATTTGTTTCATGGATAAACCTCTCAGGGTCTACGATTTAATTTAACCTTCTGTGCAGACATGAATCAATATAACAGACTAGAGGCAGCTATCATTAGAAGAGCTTGCTTGCAAGGTTGGCCCTTGGCTGGCATCTGGGAATTTGGCACTCGACTCATACACTTACTTTTTAAGAATGGCTCACTATGCCTAGATGGTTTGTACAAACATAATGATTTATGGTGCATATCTGCTTTCCTTCCAAAGGTCTGGAATTTAAGTACATGGCAGGCAGAGGGTGACTACCTGACTAGCCCCCAACAGAAAACCTAGGTGCTAAGTCAGTACTGGGCTTCCTTGGGCAGAACCATTGCATATGCTCCTGCATTGTTATTGCCAGATAAAGGAACACACGCAAATGAGGACAAGAGGAAGCACAGGAAAGCACGTGCATGAATTTCTCTAGACTCTGTGTCTGTTTCCTTTGGTGACCCCATTGTGTGTCCTTTCCCTGTAATAAATTTTAGCCATGTGTACGACTTGATGATGTACGTTCTGAGTCACTCCAGCAAATCTCCAAATATGAAAGTGGTCTTGGGGACCCCCAACACATTTCATTACTACTAAGTCAATGTGTTATTTATGGATGCTGTCAGAAGACATGAGAGTCCTGGGTCAGAGACAAAGAATATTTTACTAGCAGCATAGAAGACAGCATGTTTGATCTACAATTTCCACATGGGTGATGCAGAGGGTCTTGGGTGGGTGCTGCACACAGTGGGATGTCATTGCAGCTGATAAACACTGATTTTGGAAAATCTACCTCTTTTATAGTCTTCCTGATTTTTGTTCTGGAGGGAAATATTATCTCATCTTTCAAGGTTGCTCAATGCAAAAATACTAAGAAATGGCCTGGGTAAAAAGTGGTTAGGACCTTGAATTCTTGGAATATCCCAGCAAGAACAAGACGAGATGCTCAGGGCTCATGAAAGATTACTTTAACCAATAAAATCCCTGCACATCCCACAAAATTGTGAATATCTCAAAAACAGTAAGCATGTTTTCCTATTTCTTTTATGCCATCAACAGCAATTGCACAGTTTTGAATACTAAATAAAAACTGAATGACTCTATTAGTTCCCTGTCTCTGCTATGACAAATTACTGTGAATTTGGTGACTTAACACAAATATATTCTCTCATACTTCTGGAGACCAGAAGTTGAATATCAGTATCAATGGGCCAAAATGGGGGTGTTGACAGCTCCAAGTTCCCTCTGAAAGCTCTACAGGATAATTCATTCGTCACTTCTTCCAGCTTCTGGTGGCTGCCAGCATCCTTTGCAGTTGCTGTCACTTCATCCAATCCCTGCCTCCGTGGTGACATTGGCTTTTTCTCTTGTGTCTGCATAATGAAAAATCCTCTGCTCCCCTCTTGGAAGAATACATTTAGGGGTTGCCTGATAATCCAGGATAATCTTCTCATCTCAAATTCCTTAACATAATCACATCTGTAAAGTTCTTTTTTGTTGTTGTTGTTGTGTAAGGTAACAATCACAGGTTCCAAAGATTTGGGCATGGATATCTTTTGGGTGCTATAGGATATTTCATTTTATTTATTTATTTATTTATTTATTTATTTATTTATTTATTTATTTATTTATTTATTTAAAATTGAGACAGAGAGTGTGAGAAAGAAAGCACAGACAGGGTGGGGCGGGGGGCAAAGGGAGAGGTAGAAGCATACTTCCCACTGTGCAGGGAGCCCGACTTGGGGCTCAATCCCAGAACCCTGGGATCATGATCTGAGCTGAAGGCTCAGCCGACTGAGCCACCCAGGCACCCCTAGAATATTCTAAAAGTTATATTATAAGATAATTACAATGGGATCATTTAAAAATAGAGGAAAAAATTGTTCAATTATGTAGCTGTAATAGGAAGTAAATTGTTTTACTACTTCATTAATATGTTGTCAGAAGCACATTTAAACCAAAATACATATTTTGGGTAAAAGAGATAAGTATGTAATCTGAAACAGAAAGCTCAAGTACTTTGTAAACTTCTAATAAAATTACCAGTGCACTCTTAAAGAAATTTGAAAATAAAATTTCCTGAAACATAAAATATTTGTTTTTGTGAACTCACATAGAATTTGGAATGCTCATTAAGATAGTCAACATTATTCATTTTTCCTTATCATAAGTCAAAAAACAAAATCACAGTTTTCTAATATGTAGTTTTGGAGAACACTGCTGTGATGGATAAGAATATACTAGAAGAGAAAATATAGGGTGATTTATAGACTTCTGGTGACTGACAACCTGTGGATTAGGGAATTCAACAAATACTAGTCTTTTCAATACCTGTGTTTAGGATCTAGTAAGTTTTACTTCTACAGTGTAGGAAAAAAAGGAGGAAATAGGCACCAGAAAACATCTCTAACTTAAGGAAATGTCTGCCTCCTTCCCTTTCTAGGAACACATTTCAAACACATAGAAGTATTTTTAAATCAAGTAGACAGTTCCAAACACAAATTAGAATTAGCAATTTAGTTTACCTTCATAACTAAGTTTTACATTTTCGATGTGGTTTTTCATACATCAATTTAAAACAACTCTATTAAGCTATTTCTGGCTCACTTACATTTCCTAATTGGTAAGAAATAAACTTTTCATTACTTCCTTTGCTTGAGAAGTCAGAATGTAATCTCTTTTACTACAAATAAAAACTTAACTAAATCAGGTGTGGCTAGATCTCTGTAATTTAAGTGACAGATATCAGCTGCTATGACTTCTTCCTTGAACAAAACTTTCCAAAGCATCCATGTGGTGCAAACAAGACTCAAGAGCCCCGTCAAGATTCAAGGTGGCAGTAAGCTCTAACTCCAGGGCCATATGTAGCTCCCCATCTGTTTTTGTAAATAAGATATGAGTATAATACAGACATGCTCACCATCCACATATAGTCTCAGCATGCTTTTGCTCTACAACAGCAGATATGAGAAGTTACAATGATGCTGTATGACTCACAGAACCAAAAACTATTTATTACCTCTCTCTTTTAGGACAAGTTACATAATCTGGTCTAGAAGAATGAGAAGATATACATAGTCTACTTATTAACTATAAAACATAAAAAATGCAGAACTGGCTGCAATACAGAATCAGATTGAAAAATATATTAAAAGGTTAGAATACTAGATTAACAATAACAAGATAAAATGTAAAATATAGATAAATAGAAGGTCATGAATTCAAAATCACAAATTTAGTTTCACAAATAAAACAAAAGTTTGTTTGGTACTTAATATAGGTAACATGAGTCAATATGATATAGCAAACAAAACATACAGGACAAGTTTATGAATTAATAGACATTTGTAGGTCAAAAGAAGTAAATGTTTCTAGATGAATGAAACTATATATTAATAAAAATAACTAATAATTATTGTGTATGTAGTATGTCATATACTTTTAAAGACTACATAGAGATACATGTATATGTTCATGTGTATGTATGTGAATTAAATATAGTCCTTGATGACTTTTTAGGTAGATATTATATTCCCACCTTATATATGAGAAAAATGAAGTGCATGAGTTTCTTGCCCTAGATTATACAACTAATAAGATCCAGAGACAGAATTCTTATGCAGGATGTCTGCCATCAGAACCCACACTCTTAACTCCTAGCCCAGTGCATTAGTCAGTCTGGGCATCTATGACAAAAATAACACATGAGTGGTTTACACAATTATTTCTCACAGTTCTGGAGGCTGGGAAGTCCAAGATCAAGGTGCTTGCAGATCCAGTGTGTGGTAAGGGACTTTTTCATGCTTGTGGATAATCACCTTCTTGCTATAGCCTCAGATGGCCAGAGATCAAGTTCTAGTCTTTTTCTCTTCTTATAAAGACACTAATTCCATCATGAGGGCTCTATTCTCAGAATCTCTTCTAACCCTAATTACCTCCCAAAGGCCCCCCTCCTAATTGGGGTTAGGGTTTCAACATGTGAATTTTGTGGGTGAGGTGGGGGACACAAACATGTAGTCCATAACACCCAGAGAACAAAATAGACAGTAATAATAACTATATCCAAATATTTGTAAAGCTTTAATGTGTGAGATGATTTACATTTAATGTGAGTTGTTTCAAAAATTAAGTAACGATAAGAACAAGTAAAGACAATAAAATAAAAGACAATAATAAAGACAATAGAATTGACTTTTGTCAAAATATTAAAAAAACTTTTGTTAACAATTGGAAGAACTGTCATAAATGGAATAAGTTACATTTGATTTCTAAACTCATAATGAGTGAATTTCTCCTGGAATTGCTAGACAATAATTTGGGGGGGTAATTCTGGTAGAGATTTTTGTATGAGGTGAAGGAATCCCAGATGTGTCCTAACTAAACCTACGCATTTGAATTAGAGAAGAAATCAGGGAAATGTGGATCTACTCTGTCATCTTATTTTGATATCATGTTGCCATGTGGGAAGATGACGTGCCTAGAGTAGAATACAGTCCAAGATTAGTTTAAGAGCATACTGAAAGCACACTTCATATTCACAGGGAGTTTTAGCTAGCATCCTAGAGCAAAGTTAATGAATTATTTTTCTGATCCCTCTGCAATTTTTTCAATTAGGCTTAAACATGAGAGCTATAAAAAGTTGAAACATTTTATTCTGTAAAGTTCAAAGTGGCAAAGAAGCATTAGTAATGCAAGTTTCCCCATGATGTTCTATCAATGTTACTCAACTTTCTTTGAGGGATTTAAGGATAATTCTTATTCTGTGACCAATCTTGAGTCTCACTACAAGATTTTTGGTTCTTCAGCACAGAGATAGGTATTTTAAAAAGACATTCCAATCTTTGGCCATTCAACACACTGAATACTAGAACAAAACATGAAATAGGAAGATATAAAGAGAGATGCTCATTATAAACGTAACTAATAAAAGTAGAAAATTCTGGATTAAAATTATAACTTTGACCACCAAACAGTATGCAGTCACAGAGATGCACATTTAAAATATAGCAGCAAGAATATGTATGGGATAAATGTTTATGTATAGGCACAAAATATATAGTGTAATATCAGTAATCTTGGTGGTTTATCTTAATGACTTTCATTTTTTAAAGAATACCTTTTCAGTCTTCACTACCTATTTAAATAAAAATCACATGTACTTAGAAACTATACCTCCCTAATTATTTTTAATTATACATAAAGATCCATTCTCAGGGTCTTTGGTCTCTTGGAAATTTAGTCTACATTTCTAGCATTTCAGTGATAATCTCTAGTTCCAAAATCCTATTGCTGAAGAAAGCACATTCATACATAAGGTAAGTTCCTTCACCAGAGATCTTTAAATTCCATGAGTGAAGAATATGCCTTTGAATATGAGAAATTTTGATAATACATGAAGAAGGGTAAGATTGAAATGTAAACTCCAGTCTGGCTAGAAACAAAGCAAGTAAACACTGCAATATAAACCTTATGAGAGAGAAGACTTCATTCATCTTATTCCTCATTGTATTCTTGGTGCCTGTGAGAGCAGAGGACACATAATAAGCACTCAGTAACAGCTGAGGTAAATTAAAAAATGAATGACCAAGGGTTATAGAAAATATCCTATTATTTCCTTCACAAAACTGTTTATCCAGAGAAATGAAGCAGAACTCAGAAATAACACTGGGTAAGTGTCATTTTACAGGAGATAAACTTATAATAACATAGGATATTATAGGACACCGTCTCAAAAGAAACCATAAAAAATTCCAACCAAATTGAAATGCCCTAATTTATTGGCCCAAATTGAAGTCAGGTAAATTGATTTGATATTAGGAACACATCTGTAAAACACTTGTGTCCGATTTTAGGAAAGAATTTTAGAGACTATCCTATGCTAGAATTCCCAAATTCACGGGCAGTAAAGCAAAACAAAAACAAATAAAAGAAAAATAACTTTCTCCTCCTTAGAACACTGAACTTTTGTCTTGTGACCTATTTCTTCTAAAGCTGTAATTTATTATAGAAATGGTGGGTTTAAGATTTACCTAAATGATACTGTTAAGTTTTGAAGTTTCTAAGCCTTCAGAAAAGAGGTGAAATTTTTGAAGTAACACAGAATGGAATGATAAAAACCAAAGAGTTAACTCCAAGCTGAGCATGCTGCTGTGTTCAGAACAGAGAAAAGCACATTAACGAAATTTTCATTAATTCAAGCTGAGTTTTATTTAGTAGCTACAAGGGAAACAGATTTCAACTGAAGGCTGAAAGTACTTCCAATCCAGGTATGAAAGTATATTGCTTTTCTAGGAATCAGAACGGGGGTGAAGTAAAGAGTCACAAGCTGGATCTTAAAAAGTGATTGCCTAGTAACAAAAAAAGGAGGAAAGAATCTTAATGGTTTGGTCTAGTGTTGGAATTAGTTTTCTAATAGGCAAAGAAAAATGGACATAATTCGTAATAAAATTATTGTACTTCAAATAAGTGGGAGAAATATAAGTATGTAAGATTTCATAATTCCAGACTGTCCACTGGAATCTGAGTACACCCTAGTCAAGACAATGTGAGGGTTGTTCTCTGTTCATTCATTAACTCATTCAACACATGTTTTTCTTGTTCTTTTGAAGTGGATTAAATTTCACAAGAAGTTATAAAAATAGTATGGAGTTTCCACAAAGATAATATCCTTTTTTAAAAATGATGTTTGCATAACCATATTCTATTGTCATAAACAAGACATTGACATTAATAAAATATTATTAACTAAAATTCAGACATTACTCTGATTTTACCAGGTTTTACATGAACTCTTGTTATTTTTGTTTGTTTAGTTTTTGTTTTGGGGGGGTTTGGTGTATAGTTCTACAAAAGTTTATCACACTTACGATTTAAACATCACTACAGGCAGGACATGGGACTGTTCCTACACACAAAGAAACTACCTCCTACCTCATTACCTGTAATAATCATACCTTTCTCCAGCCCTAAGCCCTGGTAACCACTTATTTGTCCTTGATTCATGTAATTTTGTTACTTCAAGAATATTATATAAATGTAATTTTATAGTATGTGATTTTTTGTTTGGTTTGGAATTGTTTTGTCCTGTGTGTATTATTTTTTTCTTTTTCAATCAGCACAATGCCCTTGAAATCCATTCAAGTTGTTTCATGTATCAAAAGTTCACGTCTTTTTGTTGCTGAGTAGTATTATACCCAATGGATATATCACAGTTCATCTATTCACCCAGTTGAATGACATTTGGGTTATTTCCAGATGTTAGCTATTATAAATAAAATAGCTATGAACATTCATTTATTGTACTTATTCATTTTTAGCTCTATAAGAGACTGCTTATCAGCAATGTATGAAGAGTTACAGCTGTTCTGCAGCCTCACCTGACAATACATATTTACTGAGAACTAACTACATGTAAGACACAATACTAGTATCCAAAATTTTAAGCAAATAGGACATGTCTTTGATTTTATAACTTAGTAAAGGAGTCAGACTTTATCAAATTGAACAGCTTGTTAAATGGGGGATGTAGAGGGTGCCTGGGCAGCTCAGTTGGTTAACTGTCTGCCTTTGGCTCAAGTCATGATCCCAGGGTCCTGAGATAGAGTCCCACATCAGGCTCCCTGCTTAATGGGGAGTCTGCCTCTCCCCACCCCCTGCTTGTGCTCTCTCTCTCACTCAAATAAATAAATAAAATCTTATAAAAAATGGGGAATGTAGAGATGTCTCTCATTCCCAAATTTATAAATAATGTTATACTTCCAACATGTAATACAGTCTACAGCAAATTACTTGACTATGAACTTAAAATTAAAACTAAATAAATAATTATTAGAAGGCAGTGAAGTGCAAATCTCACATTTTACAAATGACAAAACTGTGGATTGAGGAACTGGTGCCTTCTTCATGGTCATAAAACTAGACATGACAGAATCTCAGATTAGAACCCCAGGTCTCTTGCTATTATTTTCATATTTTCTCACTATATTGCACTCTTGTTATTTATATGAATAATACTCTTGTTATTATATGAAACATACTTAAAAATATTTCTATGCTTTAAAAAAATATGGTATTATACAAACATGTCAATTTCCATTGCCAAGAAAGGGTCAGAATAGTTTAAAATAAAAATAACATGCACCACAATGAAATCAATTAAGAAAATAATATGGCAATTTGAATATCTCCTTTAAAATAAAAACATTATTGAAATATCAAGTGTGAGTAGCAATTAAAAAAATCAAATTATACACTTAGCACAAGCTTTTCTTTTCTTGGTTGTGACAAAGTAGAAATAGGAATTAAATATGCTCCATTAGTTAGCACTTCATGAAAACTGTTTCATGGAGACTGTGGTCCCTCAATGCACATCTATCTTTTTTTTTTTTTAAGATCTTATTTATTTATTTGAGAGAGAGAGAATGAGAGAGAGAAAGCACATGAGATGGGGGGAGGGTCAGAGGGAGAAGCCGACTCCCTGCTAAGCAGGGAGCCTGATGAGGGACTCGATCCAGGCACTCCAGGATCATGACCTGAGCCAAAGGCAGTCGCTTAACCAACTGAGCCACCCAGGCGCCCCACAACTATCTTTTATAGCTTCCAAATTCCAATTTTAAATTAGGTATTTTATTCTTTTATTGATATTTGGTTTTAATATTTTAATGATTACTTTGTAAGTGTAAGAACTGCCTCCAACTGAAATCAGTTCATGTTCTCAACAATTAATGCAAGCAGAAATGAGACAGATCTAATTCTCGGACAAAAGTAATTGGTTATTATAATTGGATCATTATTGGAAAACACACATTGTATTGTTGAACTCTGACAATGGAGACACTATCAAGCTTTTTGTCCCCTAAAGCCAGACAAGTTGATACCATATATTTTATGGAAAAAATGTGGGTGGGAAGGATGACTGAACCTAGAATAAATTATAACATACACTAAAAATCTCTATAATCAGAACAATGTGGTGCTAATGCATGAAGAGACAAAAAGATCAGAATATGATAGAAAATACAGAAATAAAGCCAAGCATATGAAGACATTTATTACACTAAAATGTTGGTATCAAAATACCCGAGGCAAAAAGGACCTATTTAAAATGCCTGTATACAATTTTTTTGCCATCTAGGAAAATCTAAGATTAATTATTTTCCTGACACCATATGCAAGAATTAACTCTAAAAGATCAGAAATCTAAATGTAAAACATGAGCCTATCCAAGCAGCAGGAGAAAACATACATGAATTTTTTAATATCCTGTATGTAAAGGAAAGCTTTACAAGTAGAACTCAAAATCTAACGCAATAAAAACCATTTGATAAATTGGTCCACATAGAAATAATTTTAAAACACTTCTGCATGGTAAACTTAACCAAACCAAACAATGACAAAAAGACCATAGCTACATCCAAAAATGATGACAAATTGGAAGAAAATATTTACAACATATATTCCATTACTCCAAAGAGTAATATCCCAATATATAAAGAAGTTTTTAAATGAAGGAATTTCCAATAATTATTTTAAAAATAGGCAAAAATTAGAAAATAAGTCACATAAAAGAAATAAAAATATGTCTTAAATATGAAAATATATTTAACTTTATATGCAAAAAAGGAGTTATATAAATTAAAACTACATTTAGAGGGGTGCCTGGGTGGCTCAGTCAGTAAGCATCTGCCTTCAGCTCAGGTCATGATCCCAGGGTCCTGGGATAGAGTCTTGTGTCAGGCTTCCTGCTCAGTGGGGAGCCTGCTTCTTCTTCTGCCCCATACTTGTGCTTGCTCTCTCTCTCCAGTGCTCTCTTTCTCAGATAAATAAATAAAGTCTTTAAAAAAAAAACTACATTTCGATACCACCTCTCACATACCAACTTGGCAAAAATTTAGAAACTTGACAATACACTCTATTGATGAAGCTGTGGACATACTGTTATATATTGTAGGGGAAATGCAAAATGGCATAACCACTATGGAAAGGAATTTGGCAATTGTTAGTAGAACTACCTATGCATTTGTCCTTTGACACAGCACACCTCACATCTATGAATTTACCATGAGGATACAATTTTAATAATAGAAAAATATATATACACAATTGCAAAATACTGAAAACTATGTGAATACCCAAACATAAAAAGTTTATTGGTAAACTATTTCCTACACAGGATGGAATACTATGCAGCTCTGTGAAAGAATACAGAAGTCCAAAGAATACAAAAATACTAATTCAAAGGGACACATGCACCCCAATGTTTATAGCAGCATTATCTACAATAGCCAGATTATGGAAATAGCCCAAGTGTCCATCAACTGATGAACAGATAAAGATGTGGTATATATATGCGATGGAATATTATTCAGCCATAAAAAAGAATGAAATCTTGCTGTTTGCAATAACATGGATGGAGCTAGAGAGTATAATAAGAGCTAAGTATAATAAGTTGGAGAAAGACAAATACCATATGATTTGCCCCATATGTGGATTTAAGAAACAAAACAAATGAGCAAAGGGGAAAAAAAAGAGAGAGACACACACATCAAGAACAGACTCTTAACTGTAGAGAACAAACTGAGGGTTGCTGGAGGGGAGGTTGGCAGGTGGATGGGTTAAACAGGTGATGGGGATTCAGGAGGGCACTTCTGATGAGCACTGGTGATATGGAAGTGCTGAATCACTCATTATATTATACTCCTGAAACCAATATTACACTGTATGTTAACTAACTGCAGTTTAAATAAAACTTAAAAAAAAAAAGAATACTGGAGCCCATAAGTTGATATGGAGTGATTTCCAGATTATATTGCAAAATAAAAAAAAAAATAAACAAGAAAGCAAACAGCTAACAAGTCCTGAGTACCTATGTTAGTGTGCCAAAATGGCACAGGAATCAGCTTGAAGGGTGTTCCCTCTGGCCAAATCTGAAACAGTTCGAACCTCTAATTAAATAAAGACAGTAATGAATTATAACTCATTGAATAAAACAAAAACCCATGAATGCATACTATAAAACTATGTAAACAGATAAATTAAGAAGAAAAGAAAAACTCTTCTTCACAGTAAAACTACCACTTATAAATACATGAGGATAATACAGTTAGAAAGTTACCCTTTTGCACTATCACAGTAAAAATCGATGAGGGCAAGAATCAAATAGATGCTAAATTTAAAGTTGAAAAAATTGATGAAGAACAAGATATTTACATAGCCTCAAATTATTTCCCTCAAAACTACATATTAATTACAAAAAGGAAAATAGTAACTTTATATATAGTAAATAACCCAGTCAACACCTCAACCAAGTGATCAAAATTATCATTATTACTAAGAGTCAATAAAACATCAGGTGTATCTAGATATGATAACCTGGAAACACATTATTTATGTGGTTTTCCAGCTCAAAAGATAACCTGAATCTAAACACAAGGAAACACCAGCAAAATCAATCTGAGGAAAACTCAAATAAAATACCAGACCTATTTTATTAAAAATAAAAAAGTCAATGTCCTGGGAGATGAAGAAAGGATTAAAAACTGTCCTGGATTTGATCTCTCATGATTAAAGGAAATTTAAGAGATACATCAAATAAATGTATACACAATCTGGATATGATCCCATTATGGTAAAAATAGCTATAGAGGATATTATTGGGACAACTGTAGAAAACGGAATATAAAATGTACACGAAAATATAACACCAAGGTTAAATTTCATGAATTTGATCAATTTATATGATTATATAAGAGATGCTCGCTATGCCTACAGAATTCATATTAAAATATTCAGTGGTATATGGGGCATGATGTATGCAACCTTATTTCAAATTGTTCAGAAAAAAATTGTATGTAGAAAAATGATGAAACAAATAAAACAAAATATTAAAAACTGGTGAATCTGGGTAAAGTGTATTTGACATGCCTGGTTATTTTTTACTTGATGCTAAAGATTTTGGATAACAAAATTATAATGACTCTTGAAATTGTTATTTTTCTTTAAAGAGGGTTAGATCCTTTGAAAGCAGATAATGTTATCCACAGTGTGTCATCTCTTCTAAATGTTGATTCTTTTGAGTGCTGATTTAAAGCTCTGTAGGACTATTCTCTATCAGCTTTGTTAATTTTAGGTTGTAGTCTTTGCTCCTAGGGTGTGTTTCCTTACAGCTAGGGTGTGGCTTTACTTCTAGCACTTGGCCTTTCTGGATTCAACAGAAGACGTGAGGTGTTTGAGAAGGTGCTTCCAAATTCCAGGGCTTGACCTTCAACTTCTGTCTCCCTAAAACTATGTGCCTGGTGAATTTTCTATTCATGGCAGGGCTTTATTTTTAATTTTACTTTTTTTTTCTTTCTTTTCTTTGTAGTCTTGTCTTTCACGTGCCAGGAGTAGGAATCGACCAACGGCTTGAGGGAGAGTTGTCTGCAGATTATTTTTATTCACTATTGTAGTCCCCTCATTTCAAGATTTTTGCTTCTCAAGTCTCATTCAATTTGGCAGCTTTAAACTCCTGCCATTGTCTTTCAGCCCAGGGAGACTACTACTCTTTGTTTGGGTTCTACTCCGCAGTGCAGTGAATTGGCAAATGTCTTCCAGGAAAAGACTGGGTGAATGTGGAACTCATTGTAATGTGCTTCCATTCTCTTGAAGGTTATAGATGCTTAAATCCTCCCTGAGCTGGTTCCTCTCCAGTGCTTTCAAATTGTTGTTTTATATGTTTTGTCTAGCTTTTATTTATTTGTTTATGTTTTGGTGAGAGGATTTGTCTAAAACAAGTTACTTCACTCATAGAACAGAGGTAGTAACTAGTAGAAGTATAATTTAAATTCAGATCTTTTAATAACAAGTCCATTTATCTTTCAATTATACCTCAAAAATTATAAGTATCTATCATAAAAGTACTTTCGATATATAGAATCTACTGTGTATAAAATGTAATAACCTATGTTATTGATGTTAGGCTTGTTAATCTTCACATATACTGCATATATGTGTGTGTGTTCATATATGTGTGTATATATATATTTTTTCTTTCAAGCATAGTATAGCTCAGCATATATAAAATTTATTTCCAAGCATCCTATCCTAAGGTGCTATTATTTTTGTAAGTATGCATTTATTAGACTTGACTGATGCAGTCACTCAGGAGAGAATGTAGGGTAGAAAAGAACTTAAATACTTAACTCAATATCAAAATTGCTAGGATGAGTCATTAACTCTAATGAAAAACATTTTTTTCTTTGCTTTTTATAATTTATTCATTCATGTAATAAATAATAGTCATAATAAAACTATAAAAACGATAATGATGATCTGGGTGCTTGTATAATTTCACACTTCCAGAAGGGCTAAAGCATATCCTACCCATGATCAGTTGTTTAAATTATATGTCTAAAAATGGCACTTGGCGTTTTAAAAAAGAAAATATATTTTTGGAGAACTGAATCCTAAAAATAAATCTGCCTCAATTAGAAACCTTGAGTCCTCATTCTCCTGCTCATTTAGCTTAATGAATGCCATTAGCATGGGCTGTTGATCATAATGGATAAGATATGAATTACTTTCTCTCTCCCTTATGTTTTCTACCCCGGGGGAAAAAACCTCCATGCAAGTTGGGTTTTTATAAACTTAGTCCTTCCTCATCAGAGAGTTTGAATGATAAGACAAAAAATTCATTTGGAGTTAACTTTGATAAGAACATGGCTGGATTTAAATCCTTGCTTTACAAACTACTCACTGTAGAAATCCAAGCATATTGATAAATGTGTATGTAATGCTTCAGAAGAGTTTGGAAGATTAAAAGTATTTATATAATATATTAAATAATATTTATAATATGACTATTACAATATAAAATAGAGATTATCATTTACTCTGCCAAATTGATATAGATATATATACATAAATGTATATGTATGTGTATGTATGTGTCTGTGTGTGAGAGCGTATGTGTATTTAGGTACGTATGCAGGTAAAGCTAAACTCCTCTTACTATCAAAAAGGATAAGTTCCCTCTATGAAATAGTCTCTGCAGGGAATGTTAAGAAAAACTGATAGTTAACCCATGGCAGTATGTTGATGGAAGAGGGCTGGAGGGCACTGACTAGACAGCCAAAGTTAATAGGCACTTTTTTTTTTTTTAATGTAGGCTCCAAGCCCAGCATGGAGCCCAACATGGGCCCAAACTCTCCACCCTGAGATCAAGACCTGAGCCAAGATCAAGAGTCGGACATTAACTGACTGAGCCACCCAGGCATCCCAACATATGCACTTTTAAGTGGCTTTCTTTTAATATCACTTTATTTTAATTGTCTATTTTAGAGGAACAAACTTCTTGGTAAAAATTTCAGTCCTGGAAGCTGGTAACCAAATATGGTACATATTTGTCTTGAAAAACAGCATCAAATCAAAGTGTATCTTTCAGAAATAATGTGACTCAAAATTTTCGATATTCCTTTTTTTTTTTTTTTTTTGCTGCAAAGAAATACTTGAAAAGATGATTCAGAAGTACTTTATGGAGAGAACTAGGGAAATTTTCTCTTAGCAATGCCAAAAAAAAACACAAGGGCTTTATAAATAATCTCTATCATGCAGAACAAGAAAAACAGAAAAGCAAACAAATAAGAAAATCATAAAAACAACTACAAGAAGACTTAAATATGAATCTTAACAGTAAAGGTGAAGTCTGAATGTGGAAGACTGAATGAATAGAACAGAGTATAGGAAGATGAAACAAAACCAGCAGAATATAGTACAAAACACAGAGTTTACAAAGAACAGGAGGAATAGATCCATAAAGAAATAAAAGGGGAAAAAAGTAAAATGTAGATAAATGCAAACTTAGAGAAAAAAGAAATCACGCAGACTTGTATTTAGGCCCACCAAAGCTTTTATGAGATTAGCAATAGCTGGATGCTGAAATATTTGCTGTCTCCTCTGAATAGCAGGTACAATCAGAACAGCTATTTTTCTCAAGTTATGAAACAAATATTCCAGCTGGACAGATCAGGAGAGGCTTGCTGACTGTCATTTTGCATTTATTTGATCCTTTAGGAAGCCCAGTTGGGCTACTCTAAATCAAAAAGACACCCACTCCTTGGGAACTGCTATTTTACAATCTATCCCTGTGGCCCCCTAGAGCCAATTTCGTAGGGTATTGTGTAAAACTCTAGAACCACAGTGTCTGCGTTCAGATACTGGCCTGGCCACTTGCTCCCTGTGTCATCTTTGATATGCACTATAGACTGACAGCTGTGTCACCCTAAAATTCATTTGTGAAAAGCTCCTCTTCAATGTCCTGGTATTAGGAGGTGGGGTCTTTGGGAGGTGATTAGGTACTGAGGGTGGGCCCTCATAAATGAGATTGATTCCCTTATAAAAGAGACCCCAGAGGACTCCTTTGTTTCTTCTACTACGTGATAACACAGCAAGAAGTAGGCCATCTACGAATCAGGAAATGGGCCCTTGCCAGACACCAAATCTGCTGACTTGATCTTGGATTCCCCAGCCTCCAGAAATGTAAGAGATACATTTTTATTGTTTATAAGCTACCCAGTCTGTTATAGAATACCCAAATGACTAAGACAATAGGTAACAATAACTCTTTGTGCCTTAGTGTCCTCATCTACGAGAAAGGAGTAATACGCTGTCTTGTAAGGTTGGTTTGAGGATTAAATGTGCTGTGTCATCTGAAGTGCTGAGGACAGTGCATGTTATATGCTAGGCACTATATGTTTGTTAAAGGAGAAATAAAAATTATATGTGCCAACTAGAAGTATTCTCTCTTTCATTTAATACATATTTATTGAGCATCTGCTATTTACCAGGCACTGTTCTGGGCACTTAGATTCTTTATCAACAAAATAGACAAAAATCCTTATGTTCTTGGAAATGACATTTTAGCAGATGCATGCTAGTGCAAATATTAAAGGTAGAATGATGATGATAATATCTTATTAGGCTCTATTCCAACCTCTTGAGTTATATTATCAACTCTGACAAGGAGGTCCTATTTCTATCCCCATTTCACAGATAAAGAAGCTGAGTTACAGAAACCTAAGATACCTAATACCTATATGTTTCTAAATATCTATCTTTCCTCTAATTTATCTACTTTTATTAATGATTTATTCACCTACTCATTCAATCATTCATCTAGTCAACATACAGCTATTATTATTTTCTGGCAGATCCTGAGTTCAAAGCCAGAGATTCTGGCTCCAGAATCCCTGCTCTTAACCAATTTGTTATGCTGCCTCCGGCTCCAGAATCCCTGCTCTTAACCAATTTGTTATGCTGCCTCCATTCACAATTTGGTAAAACTGGAAACAATTTAATCTGTATTGAGCTTATTGTAAATTTTTAACTCCCATTCGATTTCCAATTAAAGGACATTACCTATCTAGTGATAGATTTTGAAATAGTTGAATAAATTGGTATCATCTAAGTAGTTTTCATTATTCTCTAACATAACACATGAAAGTAGTCACAATACCATGTCAACTTTACTTTCTAAATATTTCTCGAACACATTGTTTCCTCCTAATTTCCAACCCAATTGCCTTAGTTCATGTTCTCATGATTCTGAGGTCAAGAGACGTATGTTTAGATTATATCAATTTCTTAACCAGTTTCATTCTTTCCATACTTCCTTCATTATATTCCTCAAAATCATGTATTTGATCATGTTTATCTCATACTTATGGCTCTTAATGAACTCTTCAGCATATATTAAATCCAAGACTCATTACATGGGTACACAAACCCTTTCATTATTTGGCTCCCACCTAGTTCTCTAACATGGCTCTTGGCTTGGAATGATATTGATCCTTTAATATATTACCTAGATTTTTCCTGTATTACTCAGCGTTCTCCAGAGGAAAAAAATATGCATAATTTATAATTAATATATTTATTATATATAATTATGTAATTAGTATATAATTTGTGATATATAATTTACATACATTTTATATATATATATATATATCTCCTATTAGTTCTGTCTCTAATACCTATATGTTTCTAAGTAGCTATCTTTCCTCCATTTTTCTAATTTTATTTATTATTTATTTCTTCACCTATTCATTTGTTCTGTATATAATGAGGCTCATGAGATTATGGAGGCTAAGAAGTCTTATGATTGGCTGTCTCCAAACCGGAGACCCAGAAAAGCTGGTGGTGTCCTTTGAAGGTTTGAGAACAGGAGAGCTCATGATGTAGATTCCAGTCCCAGTCTGAAGTCCTGAGAACCAGGAGCACTGAGGGCAGGAGATGATCAATGTTCCAATTTAACAGTCAGAGAGAGAGCAAAGCTTCCCTTCCTCCACCCTTTTTTCTATTCAGGCTCTCAGTGGATTGGATGATGCCCACCCACACTGGGGAAGAGAATCTGCTTTATTCAGTTTACCAATTTAAATGCTAATCTTGTCTAGAAACACCTCACACCCAGAAATAATGTTTAACCAGATATCTGGGCATCGTGTGATCTATTCACATTGAC
This sequence comes from Zalophus californianus, assembly GCF_009762305.2. Classification (NCBI taxonomy): domain Eukaryota; kingdom Metazoa; phylum Chordata; class Mammalia; order Carnivora; family Otariidae; genus Zalophus; species Zalophus californianus. The sequence continues at coordinate 23,464,825 of NC_045606.1, read as the reverse complement.
ATATAAAATTAACTATCACATTACCTCTTCAGAAAACCTTTCCTGGTTAACTCCTTTATACATTCCCCACCAAGAGTTAGTACTACTTTCTCTGGTTGATACTGGCAACTTGCATTTTTCCTAATTACTAAGAATTTAATATTTATTTGTTTATACATATGTCTCCCATACTAGGCTGAAGTCCTACAGGGCAAGTTTTGTGCCTTATTCATTTTTCTGTCCTTAGGCTGAGCACAACACTTGCCACAGACTAGCTGTTCAATAAATATTTGTTAAATTAAATAATGTCAAGTCAAGCATTAAGGGAAATTGACATTCTATTATCCAATTGTTCCATTAGCCATTTGCTCCTTTTACTTATTTGATCATCGCTCATAATAAAAAATCAGTTGGTGTCAAAAAACAAAAAAAGCACTACTTTTCCTATGAAGGGATTTAATTGCTTTGTTTTCTCTGACATTGTAACAAATGGGTATTTGGTAGATCTTCCCATCTGGCAGTTTTCAGACAAATAAATTAGAAGAGCAACTGTACAAACTGAAGTCTCATCGTCTTTGCCCATCTCACAGTTATTTGAAATTTTTAATAACCAGAGCCAATTTTGGAATAAATAACTAGATATCGTTATCTCTAGGATTTCACATCCTGTGAATATCAGGATACCACCTGATATTATAATCAGAGAGTATTTAATGCAAGAAACTGGTTACACAGGTAATGAAAGAACTGAGACACAAAACAGGAAATCTGTTTTGTGTATTACCATTCCTAAGACTAAGTGACAAATGGAAGAGGTAACAGCACCAGAGTTCAGGGATCAGAATCAGCTGGGAGAAGCTGGAACCATGGAGGGCCTTCCTGGAGCCATATGGAGGCTTGGAAGAAGAACAGTAGTAGTTAAAGAAAGCACTTTAGAGAGACAGAGATGGAGGCACATATCCTGGATTTTCCCTTTCATTCATTGTCTACTTTCCTGCTGATGTCTGCCATTGACCAAATCCAGATGGAAACCAGGTGACGTGGAGCCTGATAAATGTAGAGTGCAGTAATTGTCCTTGCTGGGATACACAGCAGGGCACAGCAATTCTGACAAACAAATCTCAGGGCAAAGCTATCCAGGAATATGATTGTCTATAGGATAGGATTCCATTTGTATCTTAAACTTTAAAACTCAAACCATAGGCTGTTTCTTTTGGGGTAACTATTTATTTTTCGACTATGTTAGGAAATAGACTCTATAACTTGAAAATTCTGTGTGATTTGAAACTTATCACAATCCTTTGTGATGGAGTCACAGATGGATCTGACAAAAAAGATAACTTTTTTATTCCCCCAGGAAACAGTCAGTTACCTGAGAGAGAATTAGCCTTCTTCATTTATCTGACCAATTAATTGACACGTTAGGAACTAATTCTACATAGTAGAGGTAATTTCATTAGGGGAAATTTTAATAACCCAGGTGGTGGGGGAAAAGTCTAAGCAGTGGGGAAAAGGATGGAGAAAGGAAAGATAGTAACAGTAAGAAGAAGGAAAGGATTCGGTGCTGGTACCTTGGACAGAAACCTAGGAGGCAGCACCAGAAGCCAAGGGAGAGGAGGACAAAAAGGGAAATGGGGACAACTGAAAGCCACCTCATCTACTTTATTTTTTTTTAAAGATTTATTTATTTATTTGACAGAGAGAGAGACAGTGAGAGAGGGAACACAGCAGGGGGAGTGGGAGAGGGAGAAGCAGGCTTCCCGCAGAGCAGGGAGCCTGATGCGGGGCTCGATCCCAGAATGCTGGGATCATGACCTGAGCCGAAGGCACACGCTTAACGACTGAGCCACCCAGGCGCCCCTCATCTACTTTAGAGTGTGGTCCAGAGCCATTCCTAGATGATTCTCAGACATCCCTTCTGTCTGGGCTTGGTGGTAACATCAGGTATTCTCTGGGATGCTTATATTGAAGCTATATTTACATAACAAAATGCAGATTCTATTTATTTTAGTTTGCCGCAGAGGATATTGGTGGAAACTGAACAAGGTCTAGAATCTTCTCCAAGTAAACTCTGGACCCTGCTTCAATCTCTGCTTTTTATGTCTTTGCATATATAATACCAAGTCTACACTGATGTATATTTCCTCATTTGAATCAAACAGGCTTCTTTTTAAATCCATCTCTTATATTATCTTGTATATGTTACTTTTTTTCTAGAATAAAAAATTCAACATTGTTTGTCAAACATCGTTAAGTTTTATGCCTGGATGCAGTACAGTATAGAAAGCATGGCTTTCTTTTTTAAAAATAATAAAAATGACATTTTAAAAAGTTTCCTAACTAAGCTTTTATGGTCTTTCTTGAATTTATATCTTCTTTGGGTAATTTAATTGAAAGGTTAGGCATGGTGAAAATGGAAAAAATATATATTTGTTAATATGTAGCATCTTGATCATGAAGATGAAGCTTGAATACATGTTCATGTTTGTATTAATGGAAGCACATGGAAAAGTATAAATCAAATCAACAAGTTCAAGAAAACAATATAAATATCATTTTGCTTTTGTTGAAAATAGTATTGTGAAGAGGATTTCTTGTCCAGTTTGTTGCTGTTATTGAGGATATGAGAGGCTGGGATCTGGATAGGTAATACTCATGTGGAATTTTCTAAGTTTTCAAAATATCTTCTAAATACTCCTCCAATTGTAAACATACTGAAATTAATGAGATTCTCTTCTAAAATGTAAATAACATATGGGAATATGAAGTCATTTTGCTATTTACACATCATGTAATGATTTCCTTCATATAAGGTCTTTGGATTAAACATTGTAACTATTTAGCAGGATCAAGTACTGCTAGATTTATTATAAGGGTATCCACAAAGAGAACCACAGAAAATGAATAATTGAGACATAGGAAGAGGAACCATAAAGAGGACCCTAGTATAGGCAAATGGACATATATTTTTTTTTCTGCTCTCCATTATTACTTACAATTTGTCTTACATAGTACTTTCTGTTTTTCTCTATATCTCATAGGTTTATTTATCAGAATTGCTGCTTCCTAATCTTATTCATATTCAGAGTTTCCTGATACATTTGGGCCTAGTCACCATAATCCATGATCCTTCCCAGATCCTTTTAGCTTCAATAATTTCTTTTTTTTTTTAAAGATTTTATTTATTTATTTGAGAGAGAGAGTGTGTGCTCATACAAGCCGGTGGGGGGGGTGGGGAGGGCAGAGGAAGAGGGAGAAGCAGACTCCCCCTGAAGGGAGTCCACTGTAGGGCTCAACTCCAGGACCCTGAGATCATGACCTGAGCCGAAGGCAGACACTTAACTGACTGAGCCACCCAGGCGCCCCAGTTTCAACAAGTTCTAATTGTGCCAGTCTCTCATTACATACTTAGACAAAAGTCAATCCCTATAGTTTATGTTTTCTCTCTAGGCCACTAGGGCTATTGCCAGGGATGTGGACTAACTGTTTTTGGGATGGGTATCTATTCATGATCCAATCAGTTGTGGTCAGAAACAAACGTTCCAGAGTGAGAGAAAATTAGGCATACAAACTAGGTTTTACAGCAGCTTTGGTGGTGGCTGGAGGAGTGTGGGAGTTGTGGTAGTTAAGTAACAGTGCGATTCCCTAACAAAGGCAGAATTTTCCCTTAGCCCCATCTTGCTACAAATTTAGTCACAGAAGAAAGAGAAATGGCTTTCTGACTCTAAAACTTCAGTATCATATATTTTAATCAAGAGGAATATCTCTAACTTTGCAAATGAGAAAGTGAGGGCCAAAGAGGTTAAAGTGACACCTGCCCTATTATATAATTAGTTACTGGCACAGCTGCAGCAAATACCTAGAGTTCTGTTTCTTAGAGCCCACTAAGCTATTTTCAATCCTTTATTCATTTGAGACTGAACATGAACAGAAAAACAAGAACAATAACACTTTTTTATTTTATTTTTTTGCCTGTGAATGAGCAGTCCCCACACTAAGCCTATTGCACATAATTCTGCAGATTGGGGCTGACCAGAGTGTTGGGAAAAGCATTCATGGGTAGGCTTGAAGCTTCTGAACAGCTTGTAACCATTTTGGCCTTCAAGGTAACTGACACCCACGAAACAGATTTCTTGCTGAAGGCTTTGTTTTCTTTCCACATACAGAATATGAAAACAAAGATAGAAAGTTTGGCTGGATCCAAATACTGGCCACTTTCTTTACCTAAGATATTCTACATAACCTAGATTCTATTTTTGAGTTGTAGTGATACCAAAGACACCACTACTTAGAAAGTAACTCACATAATTCAAGGAGTAAAAACTTACATAGAGATGGTAATTTTTTTCTGAAAAGAAAGTCTTTGCATTTCAAAAAGTAATTAAATATGGTGCTAAGTGAGAACAGCTTTGTCAAAGCTATTGATGGTGCACTGATAAAAAAAGTGAGGAGCGGTGAAAAAGCCACAGTGTCTTCTGTGTTTCCTACCCCTTCACATACTCCCCAAAAGACTGTACATTAAAATATATGTATTTGATGTATTTGTCTTTAAGGTGACTCCTGAAAGATAAAATTCAGTAAGAGGAGAGCAGGACTTTTTAATGATCTACTTAACAGAAAAAAGGGGTATATTAGAAAAACATTTAATGAAAGAAATGAAAGAAGGAATGGAGAGGCAAAGAGAAGAGCAAGAGAAAAAAAGATAAGCAAAATTTTGTTTCAGAAAGTTTCAAGAAATAGGTAATGGGTAGTGATGTTGGCCATGTAACTTGGATACTATGTGGTGCAGTAGAATTCCACCCATCTTATATATATATTAAATATTTCCAAGGCAATTTTAATTGAAGCAAATGTATACAAAATTTGTACATTATTTGGTACTTACCAGCATACTTCCTATTCAAATGCATGATATTACATAGTTATGTCCTTGATTCTCTGAGAATGAGGAAAAGAAATGCAAGGGGAGAAAATGTTATTGACAATAACATTTCAGAAGAAAACAGTAACTACCCAGCTCAATTATGTTTATATTGATGACCATTTATTACATTATGTTAAAGTATCATGGGGTAGCTATTTCCCATGGAAAAAAGGAAGAAAAATCATGTTATGAGCTATGTACCAGCTCCCTATGTCAAGGCCCATTTTCTCGTATGATACCAGTTAAACATTACAAAGGTTCTATAATTATGCATCTTGTGTTAGAAGTGGGACAGACTCTCTGTAGCCAGAGAACCTGAATTATAACTTTAATCAACTTAGGGGTTCTGAATGTGAGGTCACTAAGAAATGTCCAAGCACCTCCAACTAGAGGGTATTGCATCTCTAAGGTAAGTTAAGAACATGACCCAAATATTCAAGAAATTAATAAAAAAAAATTTAGGGGGTCTCTTGACCCTGATTGCTGGCTGATTTTGTTCATAGCATCATTTCCCTAGTATTTGTGTGTGTGGTATGTGTATGTGTGTGTTCACCTTAAGGAAAGGAGCCAAGCTCTATACCAGAGGAGTTAATTGTTCACCATTGAAAATGGATGATCTTTTCCAACAAGGCTGACAGTCAAACAGAACAAAAGAACATTCATCCAAATGTTAATAAAAAATAACCTATTCTTGTTAAGAATAATACTCTCAAACATACTTAAGTTGCCCTTTATATAAGTTACTAATAAAATTAACCCTTCACTATCTCTCTTATTAATAAATGTGAAACAAATTAAGACTGGTAATTGGTTTATTTAATAAATAATGGTGAAATAATTTGTTGTATTGTAGTTACATTCTTGCCAATATTTAAACACACTTCATAATTATTTTTGTAAATGAATGAATCAATAGCATAGGCATTCACTCACATTCAACTCAGTTGTATTCCATGTCCAAATCTGACTACATTGTTTCTGTCCTCATTTAATTGTTAACATTTGTTCTCCTCATTTTTCTCTTATTCTTTCTCCTCCTCCACCTCCTCCCTTCAAGTTTGTTTTAAATTCTGGCTTTGTACATATAATTATCCTATTGCTAACACTTATCAATGGCTCATTATTCTGTTAGTAGATTTACACACTTTTAGTAGGATTAAGACAAAAAGAGAAAATGTCATGATGAAATGATACTGTTAATAAATCAATTTTGTTAGTTGTTTTGATTGATGTAGGCTACATTTCAAATTCCAAATTTTGGAAGCATTTTTGAATCAGAAAGCGAACATTACTGATGTGAACAGTCTATCTATAGATAATTTTAGAACATATCAAGTGTTCGTGCTGCAGATGTAGAACATCTCAGTCATTTATAATTACTTATCAGTGTTTTTAAAATTTGCAAATCTTAATTGGAAACAACACAAAATTCTGTATTTTCATTGTCTCAGATTGAGGGAATGAACAAGACGGTTTTGTGATTAAGAGTAAAGAATTCTACATATAGCTTAAGTAGGCTTCAGGATTTGGGTTTTTTTCCTGTAAATGATTGAACTCTCTTTTTCAAATGGACCATGGTGTTTGCCCTTTTACATTTATGATGGATGCTATACAATTAACATTATCATGACAACTGAAATGTGGAAGCAATGGGCCTACAAAAAGTAATTACAATAAAATAAGCCTGGCATTTTTCAAGTGCAAAAGTGCAAAGTATTCAATCTCAGTATCTGATATATATTTTTTTAAACTTTATTTAACACATAAATTTGTTTTACTATTACACAGATTTCTTTTTTCTTATTCAAGGTCCATACAATTATATTATTCTGGATACAGTTTTATTTTCACTTCTCTATGAGAATAAGTTAGAATAACTTCATAAAAAATAATTGCAGCAAATATTACTTGGTTTACTTATTCTACTTCATATTATTCACCTTAATTCATGATTGTTGTTACTTTTAAAAGTCAATATTTTAATGGACTACAAAATGAGATAATTATGTGTATTTATTAGCGGTATTCATTTTCATCCCATATGTTTTTGGGGACTCTTACAAATAGTCTTTCTTAAATGTTCTTCTGTATTTATGAGTGCATATTTATTATTATTATTAATTATTTTGTTTAGTACCTTTATTTTATATAGCATACTGGGATTTTTGCATTTCAGCTTTATTTTCTCTAAATAAGTGTTGGCATTTTATGCCTTTCTTTTTAATGTCTAAAAGTTATTTATATTGCCAATCAGAATTTGAAGATAATTGAATGACCCCAGATTTTTTCCCTTTCTCTTACTTTTTAACAATAATTATAAGTTTCACCAGTTTATGTATATTTATATTTATAGACAACGAATCTTAGAGTCTAATTTCATAGAAGTTTTGATCATTTAGTTTCTCTAATCAGATTTGATGATTAATAGAACTTCTTGCCTATATTTAGTAAAGTTATATAACATACTGTAAGTGAGTAGAAAAGGAATATGAAGCATGCTTTGGAAGTCAGCAGTAGCAAAAGTGAGCATGGAAAATTCTTTAAGCTCTGAGTTATGCCTTCAGGGTTCCAACTCCAGCTCTGTTACTACTTATTATCTAGCTGGCAAACTTGATCCAACTAGTTATCGGCATAGTTCGAATAAACAATCTAATCCTATATATTTTACACAATTGCTATGATACTGATTTTAAATAACTGCTTAAAAATACTTTGTTCAATCAAAAGAACTATGCAACTATGAAGTTTATTATTACTATAATCAATATTATTAAAGAGCATAAAAAAGCAAGATAAACTAGAAATAGGAATAGCAAAATATGTCCAATAAAGTAAACTGTCAGAAAGAACACCCAGAAAAAAAAATGAGTCACTTGTTTATGAGGACTAAGAGGTATCCTTGACAATATTAGGATACAAACCAAAAATAATGATGAAAAATATGGGTCATTATTAACATAAGTATAGTTGTCAAACCAAAATAATGATGAAGAATGTGGGCCATTATTGACATAAGTAAAGTTGTTAAGAATACCTTTTTTCTCCTGTCAAACAAATAATACTCCTGGTAAGCTGATCTTAAAAAAAAGAAATCATTGGGGTGCCTGGGTGGTTCAGTTGGTTAAGCCTCCGACTCTTGATTTCGGCTCAGGTCGTGATCTCAGGGTTGTGAGATGGAGCACCCAGTCAGACTCCATGCCGAGTATGGAGTCTACTTAAGATTCTCTCCCTCTCCCTCTGCCCCACCCCCACCCCAGCTCATCCATGCTCTCTAAATAAATAAATAAATAAAATTATGTGATGGGAATTTTGCTCCATAGACAGGAAAAACTTTCTATGACAAAAGTAAAAGCAAATTTCCAAAAATTCCAGTGATCTCAGGAGGTTAACATGTGCTTCACCTTTCCTTTGCTGACAATGACAAAGTACAAGATATCAGTTGAAATCTCTCCAGTTAATTTCCAATCAGTCTAAAAATAGAATTCACAAGGTTTTCTTTCTTATGTAGACAAATGTACAGATTTTAGGCAATGTTAAAAAAAATCTGTTTAATACTCTGTAGAAGCTCTTAGGCTCATAAACATTTTTCAGACCATAAGGTTTTTGATGTGCTGTTTTAGGAGCTTCTAATCAAACAGGTATATTCCTCCACCTTAGCATGTGTTTTTGAATTTAACAAAGAGAGAAACTAAACTTCCAAGAAAAACAAAAACAAAAACACAGGACTAATAGATAAAACAGAACTTTTGAGAGTATCTAATGGGCAGCACCAGCGTAATAACACTAGTGGGCTTTATTAAGGCAATTGTTCTACACTAATGAGTAGCTGCCATTTCATGGGTGGAATATCTGTTATAAGCTTTGGGACCTATGGGCGGGTAGCAACACTGATTAATTTACCAATTCCTATTCTCTGCATGTTGCTAGAAACTGCATTCTTGTTCCTCATTCCAGTAAACACTTAATATTAAGAATTACAGTGTTTCATTGTCAAAATAAGGGGTAACTGGCCTTGGGCCACATTTGTAAATCTACATTCAAGTACGCCATCAATCAAATCTTACCCAAATGCCAGTGTGCAGCTGGGTATTACAGATGTTCAGTAGCATCACTCATCTTCTTTCCACCAAAACAGATCTAGGGAAGAAATTTAAAACAAAACAAAAGGAAAAAAACAGAAGAAACTCATTTTATATTAAGACTCTTTCCTTTTCTAAAAACACTAGTTGTCGACTGATAGATGAATCTGTGTTATTTACAAATTAACTATTATTTGTACAGATTTAAGGATATTCAGAGTTCTGTTTCTCTGCATGTTTCCGTTTCATTACTTTTTCATTTATTCTAGATATTCACATGACTAACCATCGGATAGCTGTTACTTTGAAACTACTCTATAGTACAACTACATTGCCTTTTACTTTGGCGAGTGTTTTTTGCTCGAATGGGTTAGAATATTTAGAGCATTGGTTTTAATGTATTGGCTTGACTTGAAGTGACACTAAAATGATATCCCTGAAGCCTTACGTTCATTCAACCAAGTTAAGTAAATTTCTTGTTCTGAAAATGAAGAAAATGTAGATATACACAATATTCTCTGAAGCTTACTGGAAACCATTTAACTATTTTAGCTAACACCTACATTCTTTTAACTTTATTCACTGTTTTCCTATTATTAACATATGTATTTTTAAATGTCATCTTTAAATTCAAGAAAGAATGGTAAATATTTTCATTTATCTTTTAGGTATTTTTTTTAAGATTTTATTTATTTATTTGTCAGAGAGAGAGTGAGAGCACAAGCAGGAAGAGCATCAGGCAGAGGGGAGGCAGGCTCCCTGCTAAACAAGCAGCCCCATGCAGAACTCGATCCCAGGGCCTGGGATTATGACCTGAGGCAAAGGCAGATGCTTAACTGGACTGAACCACTCAGGCATCCTTATCTTTTAGGTATTTTAAATCAATTTAATATTTTTAATCAAATATTACATTTTTGACATTAGATGAACTAATTTATAGTTTACATTTGCCTACAAATCTTACAGAAATATTATATAAAATAAAGCAGAATTGACTAAATAAATATATTTATAATCTACTGCACAAATACTGAAAATGAACATGTATGAAAAAATATAAATTGTTGAACTAGATTATTAACAAATCACATATAGTCACACTTGTTTTTTTTTTAATTACTAATTTTCCAGATTAAAAGACTGGAAAATAATTAAAGGCCATGTTATTTTTAAAAAATGGTTTCGTGGTGAAATATTTCACAAATACATTTATTTTAACTTCCTACCATTTTTGGTCACTAGCTGTCTCTCCATCAGCACAATTCATGACAGTCAGGGATTATTTCACTTCTTACAATGGCCTGACAAATTATGCAGACATTTTAGAAGCTGGCGACATGAATTGAGAAAAAAAAGAAAGAACCATTCTTAGCAGAGTTTTTAAAGTTAATGTTCTTTGCTATGAATATTTTTTTAAACTCAGGGACCAGAGAAATTTATTATAGAGAATACAAATGTGATAAACGCCTATCCATTTGCTTAAAGAAGTCACTATTCAGACAAGATCTACCTACTTGGGCCTACCCTAATTTCACACATTTTTTTTTAATATTTTGTTTTAAATGAAGCAACACTGCTGACAAGTCCTGTGTTTAATTTCTTAATGTGTGCAAAAGCCTGCTATTTAAATTGCAGATTCACCAGCCAGAAGCTGGCTCTGAACATGTCAGATATATTGGCACAAGCAGGGCTCAGGTGCCGTCAGATGTCCCTGCCAGTGGGTCAGAAGCCAGCTCAGAGCTGGAGCTGGAGCCAGAACTCACATCCGAGTCATCAGGCAGTGTGAGCAATCATCATAGCAGGAACAGGTTTCAGACACAGAGCCCGTTGATGGCCTGTCCCTGGCAAGCATGGTAGCTGTGTGTGTGCGATGGGTGGTGAGAAACATAAAGCAAGTGGTCAGTGGTCAATCAGTGTTGATCTCTTTGTGCTTTCTGTGCCTTTTTCATTAACTCTGACCAATCACAGAAGATGAAACATGGAATTATGAGTCTGTGAACTGCCTGCAACTGATAAAATGATACACCGTAACAAAAATTGTTTCCAGAATAAGAAAAAAAAAATAGGGATATTTTTATAATACCACAGCTTGCTTCTGATTTTCTGTGCACTCTGATTTTTCACTTTATACTGTTGTTATTTAAATTTTGATTCCTTTCTGGGGTGCCTGGGTGGCTCAGTTGGTTAAGCGTCTGCCTTCAGCTCAGGTCATGTTCCTGGAGTCCCAGGACTGAGTCCTGCATCGGGGTCCCTGTTCAGCGGGGAGTCTGCTTCTCCCTCTGGCCTCCCCCCCTCTCATGAGCTCTCTCTCTCTCTCTCATTCTCTCTCTCAAATAAATAAATAAAATCTTAACAAAAATTTTTTGATTCCTTTCTTGATACTGTGAAATCTATATTATAATTTCAATCACAGCTATTGTGTTATTTTGTGTATTCTGAAGATAGATTAAAGAATTATCATTTCAGTACTGTAGTTTAGCTCTTTTCATTATAGAATTTGATTTTAGATATTCTAACATATGATTTAACTTAAATGATTATTTATTTTAAATTGAGATTATTTGAACTACATTAAAGAGTTAAAATGGAATTCCAGGGGCACCTGGGTGGCTCAGTCAGGTCAGCATCAGACTTTTGATTTTGGCTTAGGTCATGATCTTAGGGTCATGGGATCAAGCTCCACATGGGGCTCCATGCTCAGCAAGGAGTCTACTTGGGACTCTCTCCTTTCCCCCTGCCCCTTCCCCTGCTCTCTCTCTCTCTCTCAAATAAATAAATTAATTAATTTAAAAAATGGAATTCCAAATCCTCAAGCTAGTTTATAATTGTACTTGTACATTAATACCTGAAGTGGTTTATATATCATCATATCAGATGATTATCTTTTAAAGTCTTTCTTGTATTAAGGATATACTGGAAACTCATCATAGCAATAATATGGGGCACTCAATTTAATAGGAGAATCTAGGAAACTGAAATTGTCTTTGGATGAAAGCCTTTGTCCATGTCAGTAACCAAATTCACTTGACAATGATTTAAGATAAACTCACACCTCAAATTTTGTCTCTTAGGGTGTGATTTGTATTAAAGTTCAACTTTCATAATATAAACTTCTAACAATTTAGTTTTTAAACTCAACTACCCAGCGTGCAGTGTTTTTGGGTGGTTTTTAGTGTCATTCTCTATAGTGGTTATTAAATAGCTCTGAACAACACAAAACAGAATAAAATAATCTACCTAAAGGAGATTTACATCTAAAACAAAAAAATGAAACCTACGTTATTTCAAACTAAGGAAACTCAAAGTGAAAAATCTCAAAATAAAACTGATTAGTGAGGTAGTGGGGCTTAATCTTATAAAAATAAGTACATCTAGAAAATTATTTATCATAATAAATTAAGTATGTGCTCCTTAGCAAAAAAGTAAAATTATGTTTAAGTATATGTTATGATTTTCTAATAAGACCCATATAAAATTAACAATACTCAATAGTTATAAATGATAACTGGGTTTTTTGAATGTTTGTGATCAAAAGGAATAATAAATACTGTTCAATAAAAGAAAACAAGTATTAAAAATCTTCTTTCTTATAACAGGCTACAATTCAATGTCCTTTTGTATTCTGATCAGTCCCTATCACTTGGGGAACACCACAAATATTTGGTTTATTTTAATGGGAGTGAAAAAGATATAGACACACAAGCTAAAATTGTAAAAAGAGATTCAAAATGTGATCATAGCAAATGAATTGAGGCAAGAAATGAAAAACACATCTATGTATGAATGCATCTTTTTCCAGGCCCTTTAAAGAATTTTTCAATGTTTTTACCTCTTTTAATCCTCAAAATTGTCTAACATGATAAACATTATTTTCCCCATTTCACAGGTGAATTGAGACTTTCAGAATAAGTAATCTGAGGTCAAAATGTTAGTAACAGATAAAACCAAAATTTAATTCTAAACTCGGTTGCTTCAAAGACTGTTCTTTTCTCTTTACACCTCAAAATGTTCTGTAATAGCAAATTTTTGCGTATCAAGCTTGGTCAATCAACGATATTTATTAGTGTCCCTAGTTTTCCTATATGGTGACTGCATCACTCCCTTTCAAATGTCCAAGCTGTTGTACTTGCAATTCCTGACTAGGCTATGCACAGATACTAACAGAGTGAAATGGAAAAGGAGAGCTGTGTCTGGCAAAATGCTGACTCAACTAAGATTAATGGCCTTTTGCACCAGCTCTAACATGACAATCAGAAGCTGATGATTGCAACTAAACTCTTTTGCCTTGTGACATATCTCTAAGACTCCCTGGTCAAATTACAAGGAAAACCAGTGATGGTCCCTCTCTTTTTCTCACAAATTATAGCTGTTCTAAATGCTCAGATTTCCATTAATTGTAGTGTTCCAGGTGATGAACAGAACAACTCTCTACTATGAAAATTTGAGAACCACTGACCACAAAACAACATATTCTTTAACTTTTTCCCTTGCCCAACTCCTTCCTATGCTTCCTAAGTATCCACATTGTCCCTAAAATTTCACCTGTGGACCTACAACACAATCACCTGGAATACATATTAAAATGCAGAATTCTTAAGTACCTCCAGAACTGAATTACCATCTCTAGGCATGGTACTTAGGAATCTGTTTTTCTCTAAACATACTTCCTTGAAGATTTTTTACATACATTAATATTACATACACTGTAAATTTATTTATATTCATTAATATTAATATTTTAGACAAACCAACAAAATTACAGACAAACCAACCACACTGCCCAGTAGACCACAGGACTGAAAATTAAGATGGGAGACAATGATGTAGATTAAAGCTGATGGGCAATAGTAGTTATCGTGCACTTTTAAGTAGCTCAGAAACCCTTGGTGAAGGGATTTCCAGGAATATAACAGTCAGAAAGTACTCAATGTAAACATTATTTTCAGGAAGACTACATAGGAAGAATTTATGTTCTGAGTTTTCAGGTTTTTCTTATTTTTATAAATATCATATGCAAATATTATTTTAAATAAACATAAATTCATATAAATATAACATGTTTATATAGCTATTATAAATGTAAGAGTAAAACAAGTATCTAAACTGGCCTATTTTGCAACAGTTTATGTAATCAGAGCAAAAATTTCAAATGACTAAATGTTTATGAAAGTGTTATAATTTGGTCAAAATTTTTACTGGCTATATTAGGAAGTCTTTTCAAATTAGAACTAATTTGTCTTTTTTCTTCAACATCAGTCACTTGCAAATTGAAGCAAGTTGAACCATTGCAAGTAAACTGTATTCTTTTTTTTTAAAGATTTTATTTATTTATTTGAGAGAGAGAGAATGAGAGATAGAGAGCACGAGAGGGAAGAGGGTCAGAGGGAGAAGCAGACTCCCCGTTGAGCAGGGAGCCTGATGTGGGACTCGATCTGGGGACTCCAGGATCATGACCTGAGCCGAAGGCAGTCGCTCAACCAACTGAGCCACCCAGGGGCCCCAGTAAACTGTATTCTAAGGTGATGCCACTGTAAACTGCATTCTAAGGTGATGCCACTGTAAACTGTATTCTAAGGTGATGCCACTGTAAATTTATTTAAACTTCAGTTAGTACTTCAAAACAAAATTATGAAATCACTCATTCGATTATTAGCATTTGCTTGCAGTCTCTCATAGAAGGATTAGAAAAAATTCATGTAAGAAGAATGGTATCAATTTTAATTAGCATTGTGAATTGGGACAATCTGCAATGTAGAAAATTCCGTTTTGCTTTTTTTTCTCTCTAGTTTGCTATCTATAAAAATGCCTATTTTAATAGATTGTTTTTGTTTTTATATATACTGTAGTTAATGAGTCCACTGTAGTCTCTGTAAAATTTTATTTAAAACTGCTGGTTGAGAAAATAAAACTGCAGTACTTAAAATCAACTAAAGAATATCTTGTTCCCTGGGCATATTGCTATATTATCTTTATTATTACCAAAATATCAAAATTTAAGTCTTCTCTGTGTCACAAGAAGTAATTCTAACTTTTATTTCATTTAATAATCAAAAACTCTCAAGAGTATTCTGTTTGCTTTTTTATTTTTGCCATTTTTTATTTCATGTTTGGTAAACATAGGTGACTTCCCTTGAATAGTTTATTTAATAGACATTATAAATCTCATAGGATATGCTATTTTTTATTAAATCTAATTAAATGCATTTCCTGGAGAAGCTACTACCCCATTGGTCTTTTGTCAGTATTCCACACACACATTTTATTGAGCTTCATTTATTGATGCCTAAATCTTCAACTTGAGATGAATGTTTAATTTAACCAAGATAAATACTAATTCAGACTCCATCAGAATATAAAGATAATTTAAACCTCTTCATTTACTGTGCATTAATTAAGCACCAATGGGTTACCCATGGAGTTTTTATCAGAAGAAAAAGTATATGATTTTGAAATGTTTTCTACAAACATAAGTAAACTCACAAAGTTTGTGCTGTAAGTATATTTTACAGATTTTCACTAGGCAACTTCCATTCTTATAAGTCTCAATTTTCTTCACCTTTGAAGAAAATATTGGATTTTTCTCTAAATGATATTATATTTGCTCATAAATGCCACTGAGGCTAGCTAAACCAGTAAAATTAATCAAGGAATTAAAGTTTACACCTGCATATAGGCACAAAATAAGTGATTTTATATAAATTGATACTGTTTATGTGACCCCAGTTTTGAGAAAATTTGAGAACTACCAGGAAGTTGAAGAAAACTCGTTAAAATTGGTAAAGGGTTGAGGATAGGCAAGGAAACCAGAAATCCAAATCTCCAAAATTTCCTCAAATCACTCCCCACTCTGGATCAAAGTGAAGCCTGGTGATTAGACATTTGGGAGCTGAATGTCTCATCCACCAGATGTCAGTATGACAAATCAAAATGATGGAGGCAGAAAAGCTAAGAATTAGAAATGGAAACAGAGCCCTCAACAAACTGGACTGAAATCCCTGGCTGGTACTGAATTAACAGGGAACTTGGATTTGGACTGAAAGACAGCAGAATGGCTACAAAGAGTCCATGGTAAATAACGTCTGAAATCTAATTTCTCATTGTGTGTTCTAAAGGCTAAAGTTAACCATAGAAAGTTTTTAACAGACCTGACTAACAAGTGCAGAACAAACTTCCAGTGGAATGTCTAGTGGCTTAGTGTGTCAGCACTAAGACACAAAAGCCAGAGGGATGGACAGCTACTGGTGCTTCACCAAGATGTTACAGCACTTAAAGGGTGCTGTTCTCCTGGAATAGAGGTTCACTTTCTTAAAATTCAAAGCAAACACAGTATTCATTCACTTTGCTGTCTCATTCAAATCTTAGGGAATAACCCAGTCCCAGTTACATTATAATGTTTGCCAGAAAATTACTCTTCTTTATTATTTTTGTTCAATGTTCAGACAGTCACCAGAATTTATTAAATACTTGTTAGGTTCTTGCCACTAAACTAGTATATCTCTCTCTCTGTCTGTATCTGCATCTCCCTTGGTAATTGATTGATTCATTAACTGATGAATAGGTAAATAAAATGTGGTATAAAGATAGTTTATGGATAGAAAAGCTTTTTTTTTTTTAAACAAGTTTGGTATTTGGAGTTCTTTAGAATATAAATTTCTCTCTTATAATATCTGTTGATTCTCACTGATGATGGCTTAATTCTTTATATTCTTGTAATATTTGGTTGAGACCCTATTGTTGATTTTAATTTGGGGGAATCTTATGAGTGGAGGATTCACTGCTTGAAGTAGGAATCTTCAAAGTGGCTAAAATTTTACTAGGTTAGTGGTATCCCTATAAATCCTCTCCAGGGGAAAGCATCTCCAATAAATTCTCTGTCACTGTCTCTCTCTCCATCCATCCATAGAGCATAGAATAGCCATATATAAAAATGTATAATCATACAGTTAGGGGTTGGCAAACTTTAGCCCATGTACCAGCCACACTTTTTTAAAATAAAATGTTAGTGGAACACAGCCACTCTCATTTGTTTCTATGTATCACTACACCAGTAGCGTTAAATAGTTGCAACAGAGATTGTACAGCCAATGTCCCTAAAATACTTCCTATCTGGTCCTTTAAGAAAATTCTGTCAAACATTGAAATAAAGAATAGAAACAACACACAAAGCCAGCAGCAAAAGGCTACCCAGAACATTCAGGCAGGATATTAAAAAGAAACAAATGAAACCACTAAAATGAAGAAAATAATAATAATAATTTTAAACCGAAAATGATCTTGAATGGATTAAAAAAAACAGATTAAACACCCTGGAGAGACAGTTAGAAAATTGGAAGACATGCACAATATAGACAGACAAAAACACAAAAATATGAATGAATGTTTAAAGATATGGAAGATAAATAACATGTATGGAGTTCAATGGAGACAACAGTGGAAATGGAAGGGAGAAGATTTTTAAAAAACATTGGCTTTGGTAAAAACAACTGATGTCAGACCTGAACTTACAGAGATAAGTGAATAAATACAGCAAAAATTGCATGTTTAGTCACATGATATAGCGGTTGCAGTGCACTAAAACTAAAGAAAAAAATTAAAAATAAATAAACAACTGGTAGTAGTAAAAGACTAATCATTGCAAAGTAAAAAAAACAAAAAACAAAAAACAAAACCAACCAAAAAAACAGGCCAAGAGATGGATATGTTCCCTGCAAGCGCTCGTTAGGAAAAATATTCTAAACCTATATGCTTCATACCATAATATTAGGTATGCATTAAATAAACTCATCTCAAATATATTAATAAATAAGATTAATGAAACAATAGGGAGAACTTTGAAAAATATATCAGTATAGTGAGAGATTGCAACATACCTCTTTTAATTATTGATAGATTAATTAGTAAAAAAAATTAGTAAAAGTAGAAAAGATGAATAACACAATTAACAAGCATGCCTAATGGTATGATATAAAATTCTGCCCCCAAATGATATAACACAAGTAGTTTTTAAGCATGTATAGAATGCCAAAGCATTTGTATTATACAGATAACCTAAAAGCATAAAAGTCAGAAAGAAAAAAGCAAAATGTTATTTTTTTATCACATGATATGAATGTCTACATAGAATGCTCAGTTAAATATATGGACAGTAAGACCAAGTTAAAATACCAATTGCATTTCTATATGTGAACATCAATTTCACAGTTTTGTGAACTTCATCAGGTTAACCTCTTTGGGCTTCAAGTTCCTTATCCATAGAAATAGGAAAAATAATCATAACTATGTCATAGGTTTCTTAGAACATCAAATAAGCCAATACACATAAAACTCCTAGAATAATCTCTGGCACATTGCAAGTTCTAAGTAGGTATTAGATAAATAATGTGTAGTGTTTATATTATTTTTAGGTTAAGAAAATAAGCTATTGTGCATAATTTTTCATGATTCTCCACTTTAATGTAGAAAAGGAAGATATTAAACCCAATGAAATCAGATCTTTCCCTAAAAAACATAAAGCAGAAATTAACAAAGTAGATAATAAAACAAAACTAAAAAAATTGATATAATCAATAAATTCTTGCCTAAAAAATAGACAAAACCTTGGCAAGAAAAGTTTCATAGAACAGAAAGACAAAAATAATTAACTCAGCATTTAGTAGGAGGAAGTAGAAAACAAAACAATCATAAAGAAATAGAAACAATGTAGGTAAGTGAAGAAATTTACAAATGGTAAACTATAAAACTAATTAAAAACTGAAAAATGGGGGCGCCTGGGTAGCTGAGTCAGTTAATCCTCCAACTCTTGCTTTCAGCTCAGGTCATGATCTCAGGATCCTAGGATCGAGCCCCATGTTGGGTTCTGTGCTCAGCATGGAAGTCTGCTTGTCCCTCTCCCTCCGCTCCTCCCCCATCAACTCTCTCCCTCTCTCAAATAAATAAAAATCTTAAAAATAAAACAAAACTGAAAAATGTTTCTTTAGCAGAGTCCAGTAAGAAACAAATCGTTAAATGGGGTAAATCAAGTTAATAAAAAATAAATACAGAAAGGTAGAAATTGTATATACTAATCAACAGAGAAATTATTTTAACAAAAATCAGAGAATACTATGCAAAACCATATCAATTATATGAAAGAATTTTGGGGAAAATAAAATAAGTGATTCAAGACAAAGTAATCAAGGAAGAAAATAAAATGTTTTAAAATACATTTTATTTATTTTATTTATTTATTTACTTTTTAAAGATTTTATTTATTTATTTGTCAGAGGAGAGAGAGAGAGCACAAGCAGGGGGAGCAGCAGTCAGAGGGAGAGGGAGAAGCAGGCTCCCTGCTGAGCAAGGAGCCCGATGCGGGACTCAATCCCAGAACCCTGGGATCACGACCCGAACCAAAGGCAAATGCTTAGCTGACTGAGTCACCCAGGCGTCCCTTAAAATACATTTTAAAATATATGCTTAAGAGTGTTCATCTCATAAAATTTTAAGGATGTCAAAGAAAAAAAGCACATCCCAAAGAAAATAAAAATTTTCCTAGTTATGTAAAAGTGACCTAATTTATTCCACAATGCTATGAAATCTCTAATAGTATTTTGATCATGACGGATTTACTAAGATCAAATGTACCACCTGACATAAACAAGTAGAAATCTGGCAAAATACACAAAACAGCAGTTTTTAGACATTGAAAAAAAAAGTGACCCAGGACTCTGACTTTGAGAGAAGAAACTAATGACATTATGTTTACAATTGCCTTAGCTTTCTGAGAAAATTTTTAGACAGTACAATGGTTTGTGGGTTGAGAGCAGCTGAAGTAGAGCACAGCCTTCTAGCTAAGTTGTTGAATGAAAGATCAGAGTTAAGGAGACTATCACAGATAGAAGTTTTGGTGCAGAGTACCAGATCAGACACCCTGAGCTCAAAGGAGGTCTAGAGCAGACAGAATTTTTAGTGCAGCTGCTTAGGTCAGAATTCATGGAGACTAAAGCAGAAAAAATTTTTGGTGCAGAATATCAGAAAAGGAGCCATAAGAAGAAAGAGCTCCTGAAACCTGCATAGGATTCCCCTTAAATGAACAATAAAGGGTGCATGTGTACTGATTCTTCCTTATGCTGGGTAAAGAACTACCAGGATGCTATAAGCCAAATGATTCCCAGATCAAACACAGGGCTACGAGACATTCAGTTCTGAGCAGCAGAATAACGAGGTCACATTGGACATCATGGACATTCAGTGGAGACCACAGAAGGTCTAAGCATTTCTCATAGACCTAACCCAGTCCTAAATTAAAAGCTACTCTAAATCCACCCTAAACAGTCATGGAAAAAACTGAGACTCCTTCTCACAGTTTGCCATGTGAGTGAGCCACCTTGGAAATGGATCATCTATCTGCAAACAAACTTTAAATGACTGCAATCCTGGCCAATATCTGTTGGGAATCCCATGAGAGACACCGAGCCAGAATTCCTGATCCACAAAAACAGAGATGTAAGAAATGTTTATTGTTGTTTTAGCCACAGAGGTTTGGATTAAACTTCAGATATATAATAGATAATTGCAACACCAAGATAAATCTAGCTATCTTCACTGTTGAGAACCCAATCTGCAATACCAGAAGCCTATGCTAAGTCCCAATATGTATCAGCCCAGAGGTGAACTAACCATCTACCTCAGAGGTGGTTGATTTCACTGGACCCCTTTTGTAGATAAAAGGTAATTCTTTGTCCTCTTAAGAAATACAAAGGTATGGGTTTGCCTTTCCTGCCTGAAGGACCTGTGTAAACACCACCATTAGTCAACTTATAAAATAACTTATTCCATCACCAGGGCATCCCCACAATATGCTGTTTCACCTGCCTATATAGTTCCTTGCAAAAAGTGTGGTATTGACCTCACGCACAAAGAGATTGGTCTTTTATCATTAGTCATCTATAGAAGCAGCCATTCTGATAAAATAGTAAAAATAGTCTGCTGAAGTCTCCTGTATGTTCCCAACTGGGAACCGACACACTATGAGGTTGGAAAACAAATTTACAAGATGCGGTATATACTTTAAAACCACAACCAATATATATTGACACTCTCCTATATAAGTAGGGAAGATGAGTGTGCTCTTACTATTATACAGGTTTCCTTCACTATCTGAAAGTGAAGTGTGCCTGTGCCAACATAGCATGAAGCCAAGAAGTAATTACCATTAATTTATTAATGAGAGGGTGCCACTCTCCCTGCTTGGGGTGTGTGCTGCCTCTATAACAGCTCACTGCAAAACAAATGCTGAAGGCTATTTTCACTTTTTGCCTTTTTTCATGAAAGTGAAAATCTTTGGATGTCTTTCATTAGTGAAAACAGGTACATGTTAATGTAAGTCTTCCATAAAAATGAAGGGGCACTAACATAAATTTTCGAAAAGTAAGGAAAACTGTATTTAATAACTCACTGAAAAAAATGTTTGTTTCACTTTTCCTCAACCTTGGAATGATGGATTTAGAAGTTCTAGTGGACAACAGAGGAATGTTTCCAAAGTAGACACAATCAAATTTCTAATGAATTGGAAGCTGAGTCTGCCCCATGTCCAGTCGTCTAAGGAACAACAGTTTGAGAAGGGGTGTTGTTGAACTAGGAGGTGATGACTGATCATGGTTACCAGGGACACCTCTCAGCTCATTTTTGTGATAGGCCTGGTCCACGGAAAACCAACAGAGACTGGCCTCCCAAGATTTACATTTGTAGGAATGAAGGTTTGAGTCATTCCATAAGAAAAAACATCTTGTTTAACACACTAGGGGAAAAAAATTCCTGACAGAGAAGAAGGAAGCATGGAAGGGAGAGTGTTGAACTGCAATTCAAAACATTTCTTATTTCATCTTTATTCTGAGAACCTTTTCTTAATCCCGTGACAGAAACTTGTGAGCAGAGAAAGCTATGCGGAATGCAGTAGCCAGTTATGTTTTATGTTACTAAGTGCTTCTTTTCTTACCCTTTTCAACCTATATGAAGATTACCTCCATGAAGAATATGAAAGCTGATGTTTTCAGTTTTAGGTGAGACTACGTCCAGATGTATTGTGAGACTCCATAATTATAGAGGGGGTGATGAGATTTTGTGCATTTGCTATGTTAGGAAAGTGTAACTCTCATGCAGGCAGAGAACAAGAGTGTATATGAAGGGGCAAAATGGTTGTGTTGTATTCTGCTCTGTTCTGCTTTCTGTACCAAGAGGCCCACATATATGGAATTTGCTTACAGTTGGTTTTAGCTGGTGGGAAACTGCATAGAAGATCTAAGGGAAAGAGTAAAGGGAGATGAGAATGTTTCTTCCCCTGATGCCTGCCTTTTAAGATCATCTTGAGCTGACCATCATCTTGATCAAATGTCATTACCCTTCTTAACATGGCCAACTCTACACAATTCTCTCCAATTTCTATTAACAGCTTCCTTTCTTATCCTTTCTAGACTAGCAGCTTAGCTGTTGTGCTCCATATTACTGCTGATTCTTCTAAAATTTCATATTTGTAATTATTTCCTTTAAATAAGGCTTTTTTGCATGCTATTTAAATGTGCCATTCTGACTCATATATACACTAGGTGAGTTCTTAATAGCTAGAAGTATTCAAGTCAAAGATAACTCTACCAGGAATCATGAAAATGTGAAGTTAATAAAAGGTATGGGCCATGCCTTGCTCTTCTTTGTAACTCATACAACACCAAATATCTAGTAGATCTTCAGATGTTTTTCCTGATTATTTAAAGTTTTCTTTTAAGTAAGATCACTTCTTATTCTCAGATTTAATTATCAATCATATACATAATACCTCCTGGAAACATGTAAAGTTTATTTTATTTTACAGAGACACATTTAAAAAAATGCCAGGTGAGAAATAAAGAACCAATCAATCAAATAATTTGTCTCTACAATTGCCATCACAGAATTTCATCATTACATTGTCTATATTTCTCTGTAATAAATCCCCCCAAAAAATCTCTCATCTAGAAATGTACGTGAAAATAAATGTGAATTCCTCTTGAATCTATTTGTGTCATCTAATCTATACAACCATAACAGTAATGTTATGACACACCATTTTAGAATCATGTTCTTCTTGTCTTACATCTACCTCTCCCCCAGTTTCAGGAATGATTTCTCATTCTGCTTCTCGTCCCCTTAAAATTCACACTTTCCTTTCCCCAAGACCGTTTTCCAGTATGGGTTCAGTGAATCATTAAGCCCTAATCTCATTTCTATAGATTAGTAACCTATATTTGTCCTTTTTTCATTAAAATTTTGATTTTTTTTTCATGGTAGAAAATTATTCATGAGGAAATGTCATCTTAGCTACCAAGTTCAGGCACTTTTAATTTGAAGTCAAAAACATATAGTCAATAATAAGTTTATACCTTTTTAAATTAAGGTAGCTCACTACAGGGATATTTCCAGGTATGTTAATTCAACACGTATAGAGCATCTAAAGTAATTAGGAGTGATAATTTTTAATAATTTGTTACTATTACCAATATCAGACTATTTTTTGCTGAGAATAAGAATATGAATAAGACACAGTTTCTGCCTCTAAGGAGCTCACAGGCTAATAGAGTCATGTTGAGAAGTAAAATCCCCGGAGAATCTGATGAACATTCATTACATTTAGAAATCCTCCCTCTAAGTCTTCTGTATTTTGATCTATGGCCTTCTTCCAGAGTCAGAATAATTTCACACTATCTATCCAAATTAAATTGAAGCTACCATTTTATTGAAAATGATTTAGATATTTTTTTTTATTTTCGATATTTAATGGTATGAATTTGATCATTACCTGAGTTATATTGGCACAATTCTGTCCACACCAAACAAACAAATAATAAATGGTTAACAAATCAATATAATTTTTTAACCAGCATTACAGTCACAGCCATGAAATCTTTGAATTCCTTAGGTTTGAGGATAATTATTTTGAAGAGCTTATTCTGTTGAAATGATGTTAACTTGTGATAAAAATTGCCTAGAAATCAAGCAGTGAATCATGGTTAGACTCTGTTCAAAAATAAAGAATGGGGGTGCCAGGGTGGCAGAGTAGATTAAGCATCCAACTCCTGGTTTTGGCTCAGGTCCTGATCTTAGGGTCATGAGATCAAGCCCTGCCTCAGGCTCCAAGCTCAGCAAGGAGTCTGCTTGAGATTCTCTCTCCTTCTCCCTCTTCCGCTCCCACTCATGTTCTCTCTCTCTCTCCCTAAAATAAATAAATAAATCTTAAAAAAAAGGATAAAAGAGACAAAGTAGGGAAAGATGAATTAAAAGAAGAAAATGGGAGGGAAATGAAAAGAAACAGAGCTAAACTATGTCTGTCTTTTGAACTTTTTATGTTTTTTAAAACACTGTGGAATTTATTAAAATTTATTTGGGTGGGTAATACTAAACACACTTATTTCAGTTTAATACTGGACTTCTTAATTTAATAATTTTGGGAATAAGGTAGTATTGTAAAGGAGCAGATGTACTAAAATAAGAAGGGAAGGATAAATCAATCGGGTCAAACAGATTATCTATAAAGTAGATGATTTTATTTTTTTTAAGTATTTTATTTATTTATTTGACAGAGAGAGAGTGAGAGAGCACAAGCAGGGGGGAACAGCAGAGAGAAAGGGAGAAGCAGAGAGAGAGGGAAAAGCAGTCTCCCCACAGAGCAGGGACCTGACACCGCACCCCAGGATCATGACCTGAGCCAAAGACAGACACTTAACCAACTGAGCTACCCAGGCACTCCTAGATAGATGATTTTTGATAGTCCAGATAAATTTTAACAAATCTCAGTTATCTAAAGTTAATCATCTAGAAACTGAAAATATTCATAATCTTGTCAAGAAGCCAGAAGTGCTACTTCACTAAAACAAAACCAAAATGTTTTAAGAAGCCAAAACATCATAGAAAAACACAACACTGAAAGTCTATCCTTAACTTCACTAGTTTAAGGGTAAGGGTAAAATTTGAAAATTTCCTTATATGGATTTCTCCCTGCCTAACAGTGCCGAATGAATAAAATATGATGATATTTATAAAATGAATAAGTTGGAAAGTTTTAATATTCTTAAGATAGCATGTGATATAAATGGCTATGATAAAATAAAGTTGATGATATGCAGAATGTACCATTTTAATTAAATAATGTATAAATCGTAAGGGAATTGAATGTGCACTTAAAATAATTTCAGACATATCATACACTTTCATTTATTATCAATCTTGAATTCATGTAGGAACAATAGTATAGAGAGCAACATATTGTTGTAATTCATATTCAAGTAAATAAACTCAAGAAGTAATCGGCCTCATTAGTATATCCATATGTACAAAGTTTCTGGAACAGGTAAAAACAAAGTAGGAAACGACCAGGGATAATTCAATAATGAAAGTTGTTCAATATGTCGAAAATATACATTAATTAAATTTTAAAAAGATCTACAATTTTACCTGATGACATACACTGAAGACATGGTGTATGCTGAAAATACAAATTTGTTTGCTTGAAGCCTTCCTGGCCATAAGTCCTTGTGCCTACAGCTTACAGAGATGTGGCTCAAAGGCTTGTAATTAGACTTTTGCTTGGTTTTGTTTTTGGTAATTGAAAGGCTTAAATATCTTTTCAGGCCATACAAAGACTTTATTATGTTAGTGTTAAATTGAAATTCAAATCATTTCTTATTCCATCCTTACTCCATGAAACTTTTTAAAATCCTACAAAAATATTTAATATGTTTTCTGTTTTCCTTTAGTAAGTACAGCACTGATGGATATATTTCTGAATATATACACCGGGCAATTTTCTTCATATGGTTCAAAAGTTATAAAAAAGCCAGGGGTCATTTAATCTATGGACCGTATTGAAAGAAACCAAAAACTAATTGTTTTTGCAAACCTATATTTTTACCATGAGTTTCATCAACATACTCTTTGTTGCAGGTACAATTCTGGGCTTGAAAGTACAATAAGCTTAATTCAGCAAGATGTTTCCTATGCTCTAAGAAATTTCCTTTAACATGCTACTTTCTGGAATTGTTATAATTCAGAACAACTTAGAGATTGTTTAGTTGAATTATGACATCTGATTCTTAGGATTTTATTTTTCAAATAAAAATGAATAAAAAGAACATATAGCCCATACTGAATGCTTAATCTATCCTCCTATCATGACTATGTTAAAACATCCATATATTCTTAGAGTTCCCTAAAAGTTTCTGTGTGTGTGTGCATGTTTGTGTGTACATATGAAACATATCTATGTTGTTGTTGAACATGGGTGAATGAAAAGCAGTGTGGATTAAATTTTTAAAGAACCCCTTCTCCATAAACCCAACTGATAAAAAGATTACATATCAAAGTATGTGACTACATTATACATTGTTCATTCCAAAGGCATTTTTAAAGGCATTTTAATATGTATGAAAATTACTTTTCTGCATATACTAACTTGAATTTTAATGAATATTTTCAAGTACAATATATACCCTACAAGCAGCTCATTTATGAAATGTACATACTTCTTCATTGGCAACATGGGAATCACAAGTACACAGGTTTTTAGCCCTGGTATCATTAATTAAAAAAAAAAGAGGGCAAACTTTAATACAAAGGAATGGAACCAATATTTTTCTAGTAGCATCCACTATACCAGATTTACCTCATTTAAATCATACAATAATGCAATCAAGTTAATTCTCACTGCATTTCACAGATTAGGAAATCTAGGTTTAGAGTAAATAAGTAATATTCCTAACATCAAGCTACCAGCAAATAAATATAATTGATATTGAAATCCAAGTGTGTTTGAATCCAAAGATTTCATTTTAGAAATAATATATCACTTTGTACATTCACGTTAGTTTTTAAGTTTCTAATATGTCTTAAGCACAATACTAGGCACTTTTTATAACCTCAAGCTTGCTATTTTTTTTTTTTACCAAATCTTTGTTTCTATTACACTTCTGAAAACAATATTCTGATTATTTTAGGAGTTTGCTTAACTTAAAAACCACATGACGTTCAGGTGGAAAAAAATAACTTATTATAACTAGTATAAGTAAAATCTGAATTTTTTCTTCCCCTTATTCACCACTGTGAAAAAGAGAACAAATTCATTATGATGTTGAGATTAAAAGAGTGCTATTAGATGTCTTATAGTTAAATTGGATTATGTGAAATATTCTCTATTCAAAGTGATAATTTGTGGAGTATACTTTAGGATATGTTATACCTGGAAAGAATAATACTTACTTGGAAATCACAGTATTCTGCTTTAAAATAATGGCTTAGTTTAACTCTAGATGGGAAACTTATAATGCAGTCTAAATATAGATATATAAGAATTTATAGGCATATAAAGCTATACAAATAATTGCCTTTATGGAAATGCTGCAGCTGAAATATTTACTCTGATCATTCACTGTGAACAATTTAGATGTCCACAGATGCTAAGGCAAGCAAGTTATTTAAAGGCAAGTTCTGAAGAAAAAGTCATTTTTTAAATCTCCCTAGACCTTCACATTATCTCAAATGTTCTGTATTTATTATTAGACCCTCAATTTCAACAAGATTATATTCACCTACAAAATATATAAAAAAATTTAAATTACATGCTTCAGAAAGATAGCACAGAATGGTTATATGTAATTTGCAAATGGGCACTAATATGAACACCATCAAGTTCTTCCTGGATAAGTTATTGTGATTTCTCTTTTGTCTTCTCACTGGAGAATATTTTTAATGTGTCTTTGGTTTATCGTCTAAGTTGTAGAAATGAAAATTCTCCAAGGAACCATTTATTATTAACTAACTTAAATAATTGAATCACAACAATCAGCTCTTGGAAACTGTAGTTACTTAGAGAGTTTCTGTTTCTAACCTCAACTTAGTTTGTGAAAAAATAAAGAAAGCTTTAACAGGAATATGCATTTTCAAATTATAATTTCAACTAATGCAGAGGAGGTCATCTTTCTTTTAAGATTGTCAATTATTTCCTCATAAAGAAAAATATGTTATAATTTTATATGCAAAGACTCGGTTTCATGACAGGGCAAAATGGCTTATAGTCTATATTGTATTTGGGTCATTTTAAAGCCTTTTATTGCCTTTCAGAGTCAACTATAGTGATTGAAGGGAAAAATACATGAATGTATCTGAATTCATTTTATTCTTTTTTATAATATTAAAATATTTCTACAAATTATCACAGTCATAAATTGAAAATTTTCCAAGTATTTGCTTTAAGTAATTAAATTCATAGATCGCTACAAGCACTGAGTACCATAATATGCAAGAAAATGTAGTTTATTTTATATTTTTCCTATTTTAACGTGGTGCTTTCCAGATTTTAAAAGTAATACATGTTGTTACTCTTCTGGTAATGAATGCATATACCCCCCACAGATAACAATTATGAATTCAATTCAAAATATGTAAAAACAACTATTTGAAACTCTGATAAATGACCAAAAATAGGCAGAAACTGCAGCTGTATAGACCCCCAAAATAGACTAAAACTCTATTTGTTATTTGTGTTGATGTGAAACTTCTCTCTGAGCATGCTTACCAGTCCACAGGCAAAAATAGCTGAAATTCAAACAAAAATCCATAATTTTACTGGCTTGGGGCACCAGAGGGTAGTTATGGGCTGTCAGAGCAGCTGAAAGGAGAGTGAAAAAAACTTGGAAAGGAGGGAGCTACAGGGAAATAAGTCCCAATTCCTGTGTTTAAACTTTACCAAAAGTCTGGGACAAGACTACCATGCCTGCTCTTGCCAGTTGTATTCAAATTTGTAACAGAAGTCCTACTACAGTAATAAAGGGAAACAAGGTATACTAGTTTATAGACTTTAAAGATGGTAATGAAATATTCTGAACGCTTTATGACAACACATTTGATGACTTAGGTAATATAGACAAATTCCTTGAAAGATGCAAACCAGTAAATCCCTCAGGAAAAAATAGATAAATTGAATGGTACTCTTCTTGTTAAGAACATAAACTTGTAATTAAAAACCGTCTGGGCTCAGAAAGAAAGAGGAAGACAGGAAAGCATAGTTCCTGGATTTCCTTAAAAGATGCTTGTAGACCCAATTTAATCCTGACAGCGAGATGACTGCTGGGATGCCCAAAACAGCCAGAGGAGATGCAAGCATCTATATGAAGGGAACTGTGAGCAAGATACTAAGAGCGATGGTTAAATCTCTGAAAAAAGTCACTAATGTGTCCCATGAAGAAAAGAGTCAGCTTTAAACACCTGCCGAATCCAAAGATAGTTCTGGCCCCTGACAATAATAGCACTAGTCAAGAGTTTTACTGTTTCCTTTTCTCCC
This sequence comes from Zalophus californianus, assembly GCF_009762305.2. Lineage (NCBI taxonomy): Eukaryota > Metazoa > Chordata > Mammalia > Carnivora > Otariidae > Zalophus > Zalophus californianus. Next base: position 23,435,505 of record NC_045606.1, on the reverse strand, counting down.
TCCATTTCCTCTGACCCAGTAGAGGGAACACACTTGGTTAACAAAACAAGGATTGGAGACAGGAAAAAGTAGAAGATTGGGAAGGAGAAGGAGCCCTGCATTCACTCTCTTTCTACTTCAGGTGACTGTCCATCAGCCGTTCAGTGATGGGAAAGCAGAGAAGTTTAGGAGAGAAGGGACGACACTTAAACTTTCTATTACACTGGACTGGACTTAAAAATACTGAACATTCATTACCTATAATGACCTGAAAATTCATGAGACTTTCCCTAATTTTCATCCAGCAGGATTAGAAGATCCAGCACAATAGAATAAACATAAATAGAAACTATTTGTATAATGCTAGAGCTAGGCACATTTTTTTTTCAGTGTTTTATTCACCAGTTTTCTGATGAATAACAGACTCTATTTGTTGCAGTTTAATATTTTGTGATCTGCAGCTGACTTTTATTTATTCCATTTACTTATATAATTAATATCATCTATATAGTTATTTGGAATTTTTATACTAATAAATAAAGTTTGTTCTACTTATATCTCTATTTTTTTGCTATGTGACCCAAGGAATACCCCTTCCACCTCTTTGCATCCTGGAGACAAAAACTCTTAACTTTTTGAAGTTTTTTTGAAAATTCTCAAAAGGAAATTTTTCTCTTTAAAATCAGGGGACATAAAGTAGTGTGCTGGAGTTAGCTCACTAGTTAACTCAAAAGAGTTGCTTGTTATTTTTTAAGAATTCTATGAGCTGACTACATCATCAGTGGTAGGACCATTTCACCATAGAAATCGACAAATGCTACATACGAGGGTGTTTCTTTTTTTCTTTTTTCTTTTTTCTGAGATGCAGTTTTTAAATATTGACCAGCATACCATAGGTGCTAAATCATTGAAATATAGGAAAGATTCTTAGGTGAAACCAAGGAAATCACAGGTCACAACTACAAAAAAGTCATGAATTAATTTTTCTGTGTGACTGTCAACAGTAAGCAAGCACCAGTTATGAGAACAGGAAAATTCCGGAAAGTGGATATACATGGAAATGTATAAGTGAAAGAGACAAGTAAGGTCCTTGTTCTCATAAAACTGCCAGTCTTAGAATCAGACAAAAAGATGAATAGATGAATGAATGAATGAATGAATGAATGATTATCAAGAGTATGGTGGGAGTAAGAGTGCAGTCAGAAAGCAAGATATTATTAGATATAGGGCATTCAATTTTAGTGATTTTTACAACAAATTGTCCTAAAATTTATCCAGGATATTGCTAAGATTCATTTTTACTATATGGCACAAGGTTAAGCATAAGATTAAGAGTATTTTGGGCGCCTGGGTGGCTCAGTGGGTTACGTGTCTGCCTTTGGCTCAGGTCATGACCCCAGGGTTATGGGATCGAGTCCCACATCAGACTCTCTGCTCAGCAGGGAGTCTGCTTCTCCCTCTGACTCTCCCCACTCATGCTCTGTCTCTCTGTAATAAATAAATAAAATCTTTAAAAAAAAAAGAGTATTTTACTTAAGGTTATATACCAAATCTTAGCTTTAGAAATGTACTTGAAAATATTATGAACAAACTTTCTGGCTGTCTATTATACCTCACTAATGAATAAGAGATGAATTTCAAACTCTTTTTACCTTTAATCATACATATGGATGAACTTGCCTTTAGCAATAGTGTTTTTGAAATTATTATTGATCAATAGTTTTTACTTTCAGAGAATCCTGCTCTAATCTTTTATAGTTATAATGATTTAATCAAAAGTTGGCTCTTCTAAATTTATTTTCCCATAATACAGGCCAGAAGTAAAAGGCTCTTGAATTTGTTCAATGAACTATTCTTTTTTTCCTTCAAAGTAAAAATTGTGCCCTTCATGAAAAAATTAATATGGAAAAGTACATTTATGTGGTACTAAATTGAATTTGAAAGAAGGTATAAAATTAAACTATAAACTTCTCCTGTATTAGTGAAGATTTAATTTGACTCCACTGAATAAAAACCAGGATTAACAATTTAAATAACTCTAATTTTGATGCTAACCAGTGATTATAAATAACTCTTGGAGAAATTGTGTTGTACCCTTTTAATCTCCCCTTCTCAAAGAATGGTCTGTCTAGAAAATAGCCAGTAAATTGCTGTCAATAACATTTTGAATTTAGAATATTTTCAAACATCACATAATTGTTGAGGTTCAAAATGTTTGCAATTAATTATATGTCCATATATATTGATACTAATGCTTATAAAGTAAATTAGAGATGATTTGAATATTAGAAAACTGATGAGGTAATACTAATTCTTTAAAAAGAAAGGTATGACTTCTTTGCTCCTTCATTTCAGAGCAGCCTATGGTATTAGGTCTCCTTTAGAATAGATTCAACTAGAGACCAAAAGCTTAGGAAAGTACTTCCTTATTTTTTTTCTGCCTTTTCTATAATTACAAAAATAATTTTAGTCTCTTCAACTAGAGACCAAAAGCTTAGGAAGCTACTTCCTTATTTTTTTCTGCCTTTTCTATAATTACAAAAATAATTCATGTAATCAGGTGATCATTACACCACTGCCATCTGAGGCATAAGAACAGAATTATAACATGTACATTTACATGCATTTTTATATATGATTTTTCCTACCAATAGCATACTCATTTACATACTTGTACCAGATAATTTTCTTTTAGCGCCCCTGGCAAGCTTTAAAAGCAGAAATTTGGGGCGCCTGGGTGGCTCAGTCGTTAAGCATCTACCTTCAGCTCAGGTCATGATCCCAGGGTCCTGGGATCGAGCCCCGCGTTGGGCTCCCTGCTCCGCGGGAAGCCTGCTTCTCCCCCTCCCCCTGCTTGTGTTCCCTCTCTTCCTGTGTCTCTCTCTCTCTGTCAAATAAATAAATAAAATCTATTAAAAAAAATAAAAGCAGAAACTCATTTGGTTAAAAACTGTGTTTTATTGTTGCTGTGTTCCCCTGCTGATGTCATCATTAATGAGCTAATGTCTACATTTATCACTTTCCTTATGTACTATAATAAATTTAAACAACTGTTTTATTTTCCTGAACTATTTTCTATAAAACATTTATTAGCAGCTATAATAGTAGTAATACTACTTCCTTTCAGTTGTCTTCTTTTTGTCCAACCTCCAAAAGTTAAACCTTTAAAAACAGTTCTTCATCACCCTATAATTATAAGTTCAGGTATATTTCTACATCTGTTTTAATATTAAGGCCTTATTTTAATAGCTGGAAATCTCAAAGTACAAGGATAGTTTCCAAAAGCTTTAGAAAAACGAATTATCACAATTTTTCCCCTTTCAAATTACTCCCATTAGTTTTCCCCAAGATTTGATCAACCTCTTCTATCATTCTACAATATTTGTCATGCCTTACATCCTTCCAACAAAGTCATTAGGCTCACTAAAACATAGCTAAATGTAAAGCATATTCAGGCCAACATAATACAGAGGAAGTGACTTATACAAGTGTTGAAAGTTGGCTTGAGCTGTTGAAGTCAGTAGTTATGCCTTATATCCTCTCTGAAGCAACTTTAAACATCAAAAACTTAAATTTACTCCTCTTCATTTTTCCACATTTATTATTTTCTTTTAATTAAATTGCCCTTTTTAAAATTTCTTTTCTTATTTTTGTTATCAAAAATTAGGAGATGTGTTCTCAAAGATGTATAAGAGATAGTGTCATGCTTAAAGGTTTTCTTTATCAGTGTTTAAGGCCTATATGGAAAGGATGTATCTCAGCACTCATTCACTTTAATATGGCTCCCCTGCCGGCACTTTGCCAGCAAGATCTCCCTCCCTCGACCAAAGAAATGATTTTTAATTTCTATTCATCATTTAAAAATTATTCATGGGAAAGTGTGCTCAAATAAACATTAAAAAGTTAACTAAGAAGTAGTTGCTGGCCTCTAGGAACTCCTCCCCATGGCATCAGGAGCCACCAGTTGGTGTCCTGAAGAAGAAATAAGAAAGAGGCTTGAAACTAGATTGGGCAGCAGCTGATTTTCTTGTCCTATTTACAATTTTATCTCAAATCAATTCATGGCATTCTTAAAAGCAATGTTTATGTTAAATAAAGAATCTTTGGTTCACACAGTATTCACCATGATCTTATTAGGCTTTTGGGAAGGAAACAAAAAAATAGAAGTTTCCTGGCAATAAAGGATAAAATGTCACTCTCACAGAGAAAAATACATAACACACTCATGTACCAGAGGTAGATTACTGGGGTCTCAATTTTGTCATATCGGATCTATTTTTAGTTTAAAGTACTTTATGTTTCCATTGTTCACTAGTAATAAGCATTAGTCCTCGCAAACCCTCATTTTCTTTTCTAAGAATGTTGTATCCCATGGGTTAATGTTCCTTAGGAGATCAGGGATTTGTTCTTTCTTACTCTTATAAATAAGTAACAGGGAAGCTGGCATACAGTAACCTGGTTTGGATCTAATTTTTTAAAAATCAGACTTGGACACAAGCCAGGTCACCAAGTTCTCAGAATTAAAATGAAAAAAGATTATTTTCCCAGATATCTTCTCTACACCAGATGAGACAGCTCCTTAAACATATTGTCATTCTGAATGAGTTCAGTAGCAGCTGTAGCCAGTTTCCTACAATCACCTGGAGGAAAAATGATACCACAATATTAAGAAATGTCACTAATTATCTCTGGAATTTACACGTTACTTATAATATTTTCGTTAAAATTAGTTTTATTACCCAAATACTGTATTATTTAAAATAGAGTAGATCGACAGTCTGAGGCATTAGTAAGAAGGTTTTGTTTAGACAAAGGCAAAAAAAGCAAAATGTATAATTCCTTAGATAAGACATTGTGTCTATGTTTAATAATAAATTTTTGTTTTTAAATGATGTGTGGCAATTTCAGCATTGATGATATATATGTTGGATGACCAATGACAATCCTTTGGTATTACTTTGGAATGCAAATTTTTTAAAGAACAGACATTACTTTGGATTGACTTAAAAACAAAGAAACAAACAACAAACAAAAACTCTTTTTATATGAGACATTGGCATTCTCATAGGATCCAAAATTTAAAAATGCCTTAGAAAGTTTTTTTTTTTTTTTGCCAAGAAGAGCTCCTGAAATCTCAGTGGTAGGGTTTAGCCAACACTTACTCAAAAGCTCAACTGTTAACTGAGACTAACTTCCCAACATTTCTATATCTCAGATTACCATTCCAATGCTGAGAAAATCATAAAGCATAAACATGCTATAGGATGCTATAGACTGTATGTTGTGTTCTCCTAAAATTTATGTTGAAACCTAATCCCCAATGTGATGGTATCTGGCTGTGAGGCCTTTGGGAAGTGATTAGGTCATCAGAGTGGAACCCTCATGAATGGAATTAGTGCCTTTATAAAAGAAACTCCACAGAGCTCTTTCATCCCTCTGCCATGTGAGGACACAGCAAGAAGATGCTGTCTATGAACCAGGAGGTGGGCCCTCACTGGACTCTGAATCTACTGACTCCTGATTTTGGACTTCCCAGCCCCCAGAACTATAGAAGAGAAAAAAAATTCAGTTGTTGATAAGCCACGAATTCTATGGTGTTCCATTGTAGCAGCCCAAATTTTGGTACCAGGAGTGGGGTACTGCTGTAAAATAAAACAAAACAAAACTAAAATTGTGGAGGCAGCTTTGGAGCTGTGTAATGAAGACAGGCTACAGGAGTTTTGAGGTGCATGCTAGAAAAAGACTATGCTGCTGTGACTGGACCTTCAAAGTCAATTCGGGTGAGAGCCTAGGCAGAAAATACTAGATGTATAGAGAAAACCTCTATCTTAGAAACTACCTTAGTAATCCTGAACAGAATGTTAGTAGAAATATAGATAGTGAGGATCATTCTGATAAGATCTCAGAAAGAAATGAGGAACTTCTTGGAGAAAAGGTGATCTTTATTCTGAATTGACAAAGAAACTTGGTTGAATTGTGGTCATGCTCTACTGTTTTGTGGAAGGTAAAACTTGCAAGTGATGAAATTGGATATTTAACTGAAGCTATTTCTTAGCAAAAGTGTTGAAGATGTGCCTTTCCTCCTCCTGATTGCTTATAGCAAAATGATGGAAGAATGAAATGATTTGAAGATAGAATTGGTAAGCAGAAAAGGAAGAAGAACTTAAAGATTTGGTAAATCTTCAGCCTATCCAGCAAAAAACAAGAACACTAAGGATGTGGTCAAGCAACTATTTGATAAGATTAGTATGAATTTGCCATCTCAAGAGAAATTTGAGCTCCTCTCTAAGAAAATGGAAGAATGACCCTAAAGATAATTCAGAGATCATCAGAGCTGCTACTTCTATCACAAGACCAGAGTGTAAGATCTGGGATGGGGGTGGGGATGCCCAGTGGTTTCAAATGAAGGACCACTGGCACCTTGAGGACTTGGGTGCTCATACCTTAAAACTCCAAGTGATGGTATTTGGAGGTGGGGCCTATGGTAGGTGATTAAGTCATGAGGGTGGATTAGTGCCTTTAGAAAAAAGATCCCACAAAGCTCCCTTGACCCTTATGCCCTGTGAGGGCATGGAAGAAGACAGCCATCTATGATATCCCATTACAGCAGTCCAAATGAACTAAGACACAGGGGTACCATCCCTGTGAGAGTGAGGTAAGACCTAGAAAAGAGATGTCAGATACTATACATGGTATATAATTTTCTAGAAATTTCTGAAATTTTTAAGCAAAGGAAAAGATAAAGCCTAAAACTAAAAAGTACTACTAAAAATCCAGGTCTGCTTATATACACATACATAAAACTGTTTTAAAAGAAACTTCAAGCTATTGGGCAAACTGTTACAGTGTGTAATGTTGACAAAGTTTAACACAGGTGGAAATTAATAGTGGATCTTCCATTATGGAAACTCAACTCAGCCTCCTTGACTAAACTGTGGCCTGCTATACCCAAGTATAGGCTCTCAAAGAAAGAATTTTGGGAGTTAGAAAAAAAATCAAAACTCTGTCAGCCCAATAGCCAGGAAAATGAGAAATGTGAAATTTATTCAAGGCATTTTGAATAGGCTATTCCTCCAAGTATAAGCTAACCCACATTAATAACATACCCAACTACATAAACCTATTTGGCTTTGTTTTTTTCCTCCAGAGGAAATCTACTTTGCAACAGCAGGTTATTTTTATATGAATCCATTAAATATATTGCCAATATACTCTGTGCTTTAATTCATCAGTTGGCCATTCATAAATTTGTCAATTATGTCAGAATTAATTAGCTTGCTAAATTCAAATATTTTGCAACAACACCCCTGAAGACCATATTTTGTCTTGAACTTCGCATTTAACATATGTTCTTGACTTTAGATTTCTATAGATCATAAAACATTAAATAATAAGGTTCCTCCTTGGCTGATATTTAGAAACATCAAAACATTCTATCTTGAAGTCAGAAAAAGCTCTGAGAACAAGTTTATTCAGGGCATAAATTCTCCCTGTGGTTTAATTAAAGATTGGTAATTAGGATTATTATGTGTTGTGGCTTATCCTGAATTCTGATCACTGTGCTTTGTTCCCAGTTGGCCCTTTTGATCTTTTCTTTCATGCTCCAAATAGTTTTACCAATTTGAGTCTGAAAAAAAAAATCCTTTGTGACTCGATTTATAAAATAAATGTGCTACAACAGTTCAGGGAGAATATTAATGAAGACATAATAGAAATTTTATGATGAAGTTATTTCTTGTGAAGTGTGCTCTGCTCAAATTTATTTCTGTATCTACTTTTGTTTTAAAATTCAATTACTATACACTCATTTTAAAAGTTTTAATTATCAGTAGATTACCATGTATGTGTGTGTATATATGTGTATACATGTAACATTTACTCCCTTTCCTGTGATTTTTTAAAAAATACGTGTGGTTTTAATAATTTCTAAATGGAAAGCACACTATAATCCTTTATATAAACAGGGGAATAGATACAGGAGATGTTTCCGCAAGACTTTTCAAGTGTCAGGATTTAAATTTTTTTACTTTTGTCAACTCTTACTATTTCCATTTATCCAAGAGAGTCTAGAAACTTAGTTGAAATGAAAAGCTATGAATCCAGAATTTAAATAGTTGAAAAATTTGCCAGATTCACAAATAATGGTTTGGCTGGTTGGGGAGAATAAGAAGATTATATGCTGGAGAAATCTGGTCAAACCACATTCTAACATTCAGAGTGACTAGACAAAGAAACCTTCCACATTATCTCAGTGTTCATCTCATGGAAAATTAATAACTGCTAGGAAAGACCCAAGCTTGTGAGCTTTATTAACCCAGCCCCAATACCAGCAAACTCAGGAGAGGGGAAAAAAAACTAAGCATTTGAATTTCTTCTTTTTGTTTGAAAACAAAAGTTCCCACTAACTCAAACTTCAGTTTTTAAAACGTATTTTCTTTTATGCTACAGTTCAAAAGGAACAAACACATTGTAAACTTTATTATTGTTAAATAATGGGCTACTGGCACAATTTGCTATTTTACCTAGTATAAATGATAATGGTGAAAAAAATTATAGTATTATGGAAAGTAGGGTTTTGTCTTAAACCTTAGATAGGAATAAATAGCTGATAATTTAAACTGCATTATGTCAAACCTTTCTTTTTTATGATGTTCATCTAATTTTGATTATATTTTCCTTCCTATGACTATAATTCTTTGACAGACTGTCTTAATTCTACAGTAATTTGCCACTCTAAAATATGTTGATATGGGAGTATTGGTAAGAATGTATATGCATTCTTAGCCCTTAAAATTTTAGTTCCATTTAAAATAACACTCATGAGCTTGCAACCACTTCAGCTTCAGCTGTCTTGCCAGGGTACATTTTGCATGAGAGCCCAAGGACCTCACCAGTCCACACCCACTTTAGCTTTAGCTGTCCTGCCTGGGTGCACCTTGCATGAAGAACCTGAGGACCTCTGAGCCTGTACTCCTCAGCAATAGCCATCCCTTCAGAGTACACTCCATATAGAGAGTCCTGGAACACCCTGGTTTATAACGATTTCAGCCTCAACTATCCTGCCAAGGTACCTTCTGCATGTAGAGCCTCAGGACACCCCAGCTTCCACCCACTTTAGCCTTAGCTGTCCTGCCTGGGTGTCCATGCATGGAGAGCCCAGGGGCTTTCAGTCCTCACCAGGCCACAGCTCCAGTCATCCATCAAAAGTCATCAAGCACACACAGTCTATACAAAGGATGACCCACATGCAAGACCATTCCTCCAAGTTTAGGAGAAGTAGTTTTTCCAGCTAATTGACAGTCACAAACAAAAAAGTCAAGCAAAATAGGGAGACAGAGGAATATGCTCCAAGAGAAAGAATAAGACAACACCTCAGAAAAAGAACTAAATGAAAGGGAGATAAGCAATCAGCCTGACAAAGACTTTAAAGTAATGATTACATAGATGCTCACAGGGCTGGAGAGAGGAGTGGAAAAACTCAGTGAGACTTTCAACAAAGAGATAGAAAATTTAAAAAGAACCAAGAGCTGAAGAATACGGTAACTGAAATAAGATATTATTCACAAATTCCATTGGGGAAGTCTATTCTATACCTGTCATGTTCATGCTGGTTTCCTGGTGTTTTACTATGAATGTATTGAGTATTAATGCATGATAAAAAAAAAGTTATGCTCTGTATCCGTCATTATAACTGGGTAAATATTATGGTAATAAACAGTCCCAAATCTCAGTGGCTTAAAGCATCAAAGATTTACTCTGTCCCTCATACAGTTTCTGCTAGGTTTAATCAGCTTTCCAGGCACTTATCATACATGGTGGTGCTATACCTTCCCAGCATCCCAGCCTAAACCTTCACACCATCAGCTTATAATAACTACAGCAGCAGAATGAGAGAGAACATAGGAATACACATTTTCCAGTTAATACTTCAACCAGGAAGTGATTCATGACGCTTCTGTTCACATTTTATTGCCAAGGCAAGTTGTTACAGCCTTACCTAAGTTCAAGGGGCCAAGGAAGTGAAAGCCTTCTGAATGCCTGAATGGAAAAGAAAACCAGAAATATTGGTGGGGAGTAGTAATATCTACTATACTCCCTGAGATTTTCATCTGTTTGATTTTTTCTTGATTTGTTTTCATGATTGCAGTGTACTTTGGGCAGGGATTGGCAAAACTTTTCTGTCTAAAGTAACACAGTAAAAATTTTCAGCCTTGGGAGCCATATCCTCACAAATACTCAGCTCTTTTGTTATAGCATAAAAGCAGTAATAGACAAGAGATAAACAAATGAGCCTTCTATGTTCCAAGAAAACTTTTTTTTTTTTTTTACAAAATGTGGTGGGTCTGACTTGGTCTGTAAATCACAATTTACTGAATCCTGACCTTGAATAACATCCATCCCTTCTGATACAGAGGCCAAATGCTGATATCAAGAGATCCCCTGAATCTTCTTCTTTCTTATCACATCTTGATCTCTCTCCAAGTCTTCCTCATATAGCCATGCAGTGGGACTGTATATTAATAAGCTGCTTTTCAATATCCCTTAGGAATTTCAATCTTATTAATGTATAGCTATATCATTATTTATGAGTTTGTATTTTATTGCTTGAGTAGTCTGTGTGCATTCTTATTCTTTCAAGCTGCATAGTAGAAAGGGGAAATCATCTCTTCCAGTTGGTCACAGAAATGGGAGGAATGTAGTGATGACAGAGAAATGGTTCGAAATGGTGTATTTGAGGGCCATTTCCCCAAGAAGAAAGGGCATGGAAATAAGTTAGAAGCATTTTAGTTCATTGGAGACAGGAAGAGTTAAGAGTTCTGTTCTGTTATTCTTGTGTTTTTCATGCTTTTCAAGTTTTCTCAAGCTGCTTTATCCTGTTTCAAGTATACTCCCATACGTCCTCTCAAATAATGTTTTCTTGTCTACTAATGGATTCACTAAGAACAAATATACATGAGATTGCTTTATTTTCTTTAAAGAATATATGAAAAGTTGTTGACTTTAATAATTATAGTTGTACAGTTGTTAACTATAATAGTGATAATAATTAGTGTTATTTTGTAAGTTTTCTTTAGCATTTTTGAAATGCCATCCACAACATATACTGCTATTTTATGTAGTAGGCATGTGTTAAAAATGTCAGAATAGAAAGATAGAAGGAGCAAGACAGAAAAACGGACAGGGGTTAAAGAAAGGAGTTTTGAATTTTAGGGTTAATACCAGTATTAATGGCCTATTCATAATAGAAACTATGCTATATTTTTATTGTTATTAAACAAGTCACTAAAAAAATTAGATATTAGTACTGCATCTGAATGTTTTCCTGAAAATAACTAAATGACAATACGTCAGCAATATTAGTATTACAGACTTTCTTTAACCTCTAACTCTAAGAAACTCTTAGAAGATCACATCATCAGCCAAAATGATTAGTGTTCTCTCTCTCCAATATATTGGGAAAGGAATTAGACATTATATTTGCTCTGTCTTATCACGGGACATCAGGATGGTAACAAAATGAGAATAAATCCAGCTGCAGCAAATCCACACTGCCAGTTGTCCCACATTTCCAGTCTCACCCTTTCAATGTTAAGTTTGGTGATAGCCAATGTTATTTCCTTTTTCCCATGCATCTAGGTATGGCCATGTGACTAAGTTCTAGTCCACGTGACTAAGTTCTAGGGTGTGAAAGAATGTGATGGAGATAACTTTCAGGCTATGTCCTGAAAGGCAAAGTGCATGCCATACATTTTTGCCTGTCTCAGTCTTGTTTGTTGGAATGCAGATATCAAAAAGGAGTAGCTATCTCAGATGGAAGGTGCACATTGAGAATAGTAGACCAGCAAGATAGAAGGAGGCTGGGTCCTGGCACCGTGCAGCCACCATACCATATCTGCAATACTTTTGCTCTGACTGTATATAAGAGAGAATTAAATTTCTTTTATTATTATTTATTTATTTGAGAGACAGAGAGAGTGGGGGGTTGGGCAGAGGGAGAGAGAAAGAGAGAGAGAGAATCTCAAGCAGACTCTGCACTAAGCATGGAGCCTGACTCTGGGCTCGATCTCATGACCCATGAGATCATGACCTGAGCCAAAACCAAGAGTTGGTGGCTTAACCAATTGAGCCACCCAGGCACCCTGAGAATTAAATTTCTATGTGGATTAATCCATTCTTATTTTGTCCTTTGTTATTGCAACCAAAACTTTACTCAGTTAATCAACCAACTAAGCACAAACAAAACAAATGTAAATGGGCTGGGATAAGTAAGAATAAGGAATTAACATTTTCTTGCAATTTGTGGCTGTGACAATAAGATTGGGCACTATGGATATATTACATAGTCACAGTTGTATAGTAAAATATTTGTTTCTAAATTTTAAATAGATAAATAAGCCTGGTTAGGAACAAACCCCAAAGATTCCGTGAATATATATATATATATATATATATGAGAAAATTTGAATAAAATATGCAATACAATCCAATAGATTTTACATGTTGATTGTAAGCACTGGAGTTGGGGGAGGCAAAGGTAGGCATAACTAACTGTGATAGATCACAACAAGTACAATTATATTTGTGTGAACAAAATACTTTGAGATCACATAGCAGTGAGTTTATACTGCACTTATTTACAGTTTGTAAAATCTATTGCATTGTGTTGCCTATTTTCTTCAAAGTTTCTCACATAAAACACTAATATAAAAACGTGTCTGATTTGTTTAGAAGATTGTAAAATCTATCTTCAACAAAGATATATTGACTACCTCCTATTTGTTCTTCTGCTAGGAACTAGGAAGCAAAATTTAACGCATCGTTCTTTGTTTTTTTAAAGAAACTCAGAATCGGGTTCAAGAACAGAGGCAAGAGAAACTAACTGTTATAGATCATAATAAGTGCAATAATATTAGTATGAAGAAAGCACTTTGGGAGCACATATGGGTAAGTGATTAATTTTCTTCTAGAAGTCAGAACAGGTTTCATAGAAAAAGTGATATATGAGCTAGACCTCAGAGAATGAGTTGTATTTTTCCAGCCTTGTCCTTTCAGGAGTTTCAAAAGTCAAATTTATCACAATGTGAAATGAGCTGCTTCAAGAAGTGGTACATTTTATATCACTGAAAATGACAGAGCCCACGCTGGACGAAGCTCATATGGAATGTTGTGGAAGGAAGTCAATATCTGTGTTGGGGTGTTTGGCACATATATTTTGCTTCTCTAAGTTCCTTTTCCCCCAAGATGGTAAACTAAATTCTGAGCTGGGGTAGGTACTGGGATGAAGAGAGAGTGGGAGGATAAATGTATTCCAGGCAAATGGATAGCATGTATAAAGCTCTAAGAGTAATTCATATATTTGAAAAATGTGAATAGGCCTGCATAACCAGGGTGGATAGTGGCAGGAATGCACTGGTGGAAAGAGAAGTCAAATGGGCAAGACATGAGATGCAAAGTATGAATTGAGTTCAGATTAACAAAACCTTCAACTATAATGTGTAGGAGTTTTATTCTATAAGCTAATGAAATACAATGAAGGTTTGGGAGTCAGAAAGATGTGTGAGAGTTTTGAAAGCATGAAGTGAAGAGACTATAATTAACAAAATTAGATAAGATCATATATGATGTCTAGTGGGCTGCCGGTGTTTCTGCCCATGAAGCATTTTTCCTTCTCTGGCTAAAAGTGTCTTCTCTTTCTTTTAGGGCCACTTCTTCTCCACTACAAGCAATCTCAGCGTGACTGTCCATTAAGATGACAAATAACCTAAACCAGAGAATGAAGAAGTTCCCCTTGAATTTGAATCTCGTGTCCACAGCTGAAACTAATGATTTCCCTTCATCCCAAAGACTATATCTTGAAGACATTATTTGTTTATAAAACTATTATCTACAGAGCTGCTTTGTTCTTGTTCTTCCTAAAGTATCATTGTTCAGCTTTTCCTTCAATATCGTTTGCTCCCTCACACCTTTTCATAAATTCTAGATTGGTGAGTCATCATAGCTCACTTCTGTTTTTGCAAATAGAGAACTCCAATATACATGTGACCAAGTGATGTGTGAAGCATATGCTTATTATCAGATAGGTCTGCAGTAGATGTGTATTGGGGTTCTCTATTTGCAAAAACAGAAGTGAACTATGATGATTCACCAATCTAGAATTTATGAAAAGGTGTGAGGGAGCAAACAATATTGAAAGAGGGAAAAATGAAGGGGGGGAATCGGAGGGGGAGATGAACCATGAGAGAAGATGGACTCTGAAAAACAAACTGAGGGTTCTAGAGGGGAGGGGATGGGGAGGTGGGTTAGCCTGGTGATGGGTATTAAAGAGGGCACGTTCTGCATGGAGCACTGGGTGTTACACGCAAACAATGAATCATGGAACACTACATCAAAAACTAATGATGTAATGTATGGTGATTAACATAACATAACAAAATTTAAAAAATGTAAAAAAAATAGTTGGTGCTGGTTAAAAGTGAAAAGGTGGAACAGGAAGCCCCATAATTTCCCAGTTCAACAACACACAGAGAAATCTAGAGACGAGTTGAAAGACTCCCGCACCCCAAGCAAAGTGCAAAAACAGATACATCAAAGCTGGTAAGAAAATTCATGGCACCCCCTCACCATAATCCCTCCTCCTGGCACATGACCAACAGAAATCCCCCCAGCTACCAGCTTCTCCCCGGGCAGGGAAGGAGATGACTGTACCATACATTCAAAGTTCTGACACTTCAGGAGGCTGCTTAAGGGACTGGTATCTGTCTTGCCTAAAGCTAGGACCTGACAAGAGAGGGCCCTAGGTTGGGAGTCACTGAGAACAAAAATGAGAGTTTGGACTAGTATACATTCACTTGCCATACCCTTCCCTCAGGCTCAGCACAGAATAAGTGGATGAAAACTTCCAAATCCCACCTCCTCTCTGGGGACGGAAAGGTTGGAGCCTGGGTCCAACATTCCAGCTCTTCAAGTGAGGTGTCTTGGGAAGTGACTTCTGTCTCATCTACTTTGGAGTACTAACAAGACCTGGCACACTCTAGATGCCTGGGGGGCCAAAGAGAACTAAGTCAAAGGTTTGGACTATTAACACATTCATCTAAAATTTATAAATATGGACTATGTGAATAATGATAATCGACTATATTTTGTTAGGCATATTGCTTCCCCCCAAAAAAAATCAGGGAGGAAGAAGGAATGAGGGGCAGGGATTAAGTTAACAATTAACAAAGCCTACCATAGAAACACCAAAAAATGGGGTCTTCAAATGTGGATAAGCTATCCCCACTACAGAATAGAGAATATTATAATGATATGCCATTTTAGAGTTTTTTTCTGTGAAGTTCTAGAACCATGGAATTTGTGTCTCTCAATCATTGGCTAGACAGCATGAAAAAAAGAGACTCTCATTTAGTAAGTGTAAGTGAGCTGTGGTAATATGGCAGCAAAGTAGAAAACCAGTAAGGAAAACTCTTACTTATGAACAGATATAGCCAATGGATGCAGAAATCAGAAATATCTAATATTTATTTGTATTTTCCTTTTGGTATTTGGATTCACCCATGTTATCTGTAAACCCTAGTAAATTCTATTAAGTGGAAACCCAGAGATGATGGGCCCCTACCAGGAATCATTTGTGAAACATATAACTAAGCCCTAGAAATTGGAGAAGAAATTGGATTCCAGCATTTTCCTAAGTGGTGGTGGGATGGGGTTATTGTTATTTGGACACTAAAGTAAAAGCTGACTTTTACTTATCACTTGTGTTCCACATAGATGTGCAAATAATCAAGTTTGGGACAGGCTAATAGAATGAACTCCTAGGTGCTTTATTCTTCCTGTGGCTCTTGTAGCCTCATTTCCCTTGGAAAAGCACAAATCTGGGAACTAGCCAGATGTTCCTTCTCCTGAAAATCTACTAATAAAGGATTATAAATGTCTCTCCAAACTAAAGAAGTCTAATTTTTTCCTTTAAATTTTTTTATTGTTATGTTAATCACCATACATTACATCATTAGTTTGTGACGTAGTGTTCCATGATTCATTGTTTGTGCCTAACACCCAGTGCTCCATGCAGAACGTGCCCTCTTTAATACCCATCACCAGGCTAACCCATCACCCCACCCCCTCCCCTCTAGAACCCTCAGTTTGTTTTTCAGAGTCCATTGTCTCTCATGGTTCATCTCCCCCTTCGATTTTACCCCCTTCATTCTTCTCCTCCTGCTATCTTCTTTTTTTTTTCTTAACATATATTGCATTATTTGTTTCAGAGGTACAGATCTGTGATTCAACAGTCTTGCACAATTCCCAGCGCTCACCATAGCACATACCCTCCCCAATGTCTATCACCCAGCCACCCCATCCCTCCCACCCCACCCCCACTCCAGCAACCCTCAGTTTGTTTCCTGAGATTAAGAATTCCTCATATCAGTGAGGTCACATGATACCTGTCTTTCTCTGATTGACTTATTTCACTCAGCATAACACCCTCCAGTTCCATCCACGTCATTGCAAATGGCAAGATCTCATTCCTTTTGATGGCTGAATAATATTCCATTGTGTATATATATATACCACATAAGAAGTCTAATTTTTATAGCTAACAATTATCCCCTTTTCTCTCACTCTCTAGTGCCTTATGTGCCTCTCTGGGATATGGCAGGCACACAACAGAGCTTTGTTTCTTGCTTGTTCCCCTACTGAGTTGGACTGATCCTAAGCATCTCTAGGCCAGTCAGATTCATTCCATGACAGGAGCTTCCAAGTCCAAAGGGGTTAAGGAGGGCTGAGAGGGGACAAAATTGATGGTATCATTTCATGTGTCGGGGGAAGGATTATTTGGTGCATGATCATATCTGGAAGCTCTGTCACTTCTGTGCATGGACTTCTTCATAATTTCCCCAGTAACTTCATCTGATTTTCTTTCTTTCTTTTTTTTTTTGAGAGAGCCCAGGCACGCGAGCAGGGTGGGGGAGGGGCAGAGGGAGAGGGAGAGCGAGAATCTTAATCAGGCTCAATGCTCAGAGCGGAGCCCACGCGGGGCTCAATCTCTCAACCCTGAGATCATGACCTGAGCCAAAATCAAGTCAGACGCTTAACAGACTGAGCCACCAGATGCCCTGCCATCTTAATTTTTAATATCAATGTTCATTTTCAACATTTTATTTTTTTCTTAGGAAATCTATATATTCTGGACAATTATAATATTATTATTATCCTGAGGACTGAGTCAGATTGCATTTATTTCCCTTATTCTTTCACTCATTCAACAGTAATTATTGGGTACCTTTAACTAGGTACTTTGCCAGACATTGGACATATAGTAGTGACAGTAACAAATAAAATCTGCCTCCATGGAGCTGGAATTCTAGGAATTCTAGTAAGGGAGGATTATCACCAACTTCAGTATACATATGATAATATTGCTCATCCCTCAATTAAATTATTGACTCAAATGGCACGTACTCAAGACAGGTATTTCCAGGCAGCCTGTCTGGATTCTTAAATAAAAGTGATAATATATCTTGTTTTAGAAGCAGTCATCTGACAGAATTTGTACATGTATGTACTATATATATATATATATATATATATATACACATATATAGATACACTTACATATTACATGTATTTTATATGTATAAAATATTAAATATATAGCATGTTTACAATATAATCTATAACAAATTCTGGTGAACATTTGTTACTTCAACACACTCATGTATATTGAAGAACAGACTGCTTAGAACAGAATATACAATAGGAAGACAAAGAAAAGTGTAATGGAAAAGAGTTATTTTTTCCTGATAAAATAGAATAATATAAAAAGCACTTTAAAATGGTTGTGTTTTATTTACCTCTTTTTTGTTGTTGGGCATGAAATGATTATGAAAGTGTAGGAAAAATAATAGTTTTAAGAAGTACATAGTTAAAAATATACTCTTCTCAAAATGAAAAATATCTTTTTGTGTTAGTTATTATATATTGGAATCAGGGTATGTGTGCATTAAAAGTGAGTGTGATATTAATATACAATGCAAAAAAGAAGCCAGACACTACTCGCCAAAAAAAAAAAAAAATTACCTGGACACCTGGGTGGCTCGGTTGGTTGAGCAATCGACTCTTGGTTTCAGCTCAGGTCCTGATCTCAGGGTTGTGGGATCGAGCCCCACACGGGGCTCTGTGCTCTGTGCTGAGTCTACATAAGACTCTCTATCCCTCTCCCTCTGCCCCTCCTGCCGTTCTCTCTCTCTATTTCTCTCTAAAATAAATACATACATCTTAAAAAAAATTACCAATGATCTTTAAGCTTCTAAAACTACTTCGATATTTTAATAAAGTATTAGTAAACACATTTTGAGTTCTTTAGAATTTGTTCAAACTGTTGAGTTCTGAGCTAATTAATTTCTACCAAAATTTAATGAGAGATACTTTGTATTTTTGCTTTTCTTTCAATGCATACTTCTTTTCCACTCCCCACCTGCCTAGTTAGGTCTTTTGTTATTGCTGTTCTTGTTTTTTTTTTATTCTGAATTATTAATCCTAACTTATTTTTTTGTTATTGAATGACAGTTGACACACAATGCTACATTAGTTTCAGGTGTACAAAATAGTGATTCAGCAACTTTATACATTATGCTATGTTCACCACAAGTGTAGCTGCCATCTGCCACCACCACACTATTACAGTACTATTTGACCGTATTCCCTTTGTGGCACTTTGATTCCCTTTTATTCCATAACTGGAAGCCTGTATCTCCCACTGCCTTTCACCCATTTTACCCTTTCCTCCTGCAACATCAGTGTATTCTCTGTATTTATGGGTCTGTTTCTGCTTTTTGTTTCTGCTTTTTGTTTTTTAGATTCCACATATGAGTGAAATTATATAGTTTTTGTCTTTCTCTGTCTGACTTATTTAATTTAATACCTCTAGGTCCATCCATGTGTTTGCAAATGGCAAGATGGCTTTCTTTTGTATAACCGAGTCAGAGTGCATCATATATATATAACATCCCCTTTATCCATTCATCTATTAATGGACACTTAGGTTGTTTCCATATTTTGGCTATTGTAAATAATGCAATAAACATAGGGGTTCATATTATCTTTTTTCAATTAGTGTTTTAATTCTAACCTATTAAGACCTATGCCACTATTTTTTCTCTTCTATGCATTTCTGAAACTTATTAATACCGTATATTTTTCCATAAACAAAGCCATTACTTTAGTTTTTTTCTTCCTTTACTCTTGACATCCTACACCTAACTATGAAGGTGTGTTCTGCATTTTAAGGAAAGTTTAAAATATGTTGTCACTGACTTTTTAGACAGTGATATATTTTGGTAAATGATTTGTTGCTTTCATTTTTCATGGTCTTGCTGAATGCTGGACTGCTTCCATGAAGAGTGTTTTCAAGGAGGGCCTTTGGCTATAACACTTTTGAGGCTTTTTATGCCCATGACTATCTTTATTCCCATCTCATATTGAAAATATTTAGATGCACATGATATTCTTGGTTCACATTTTTCCTTTAGTATTTTCAAAATATTATTACACTGTATTCTCACAACCACACTCATTGTGGTGAGTGTGATAGATTACTCTTGACCAATAAAACTTAACTGTGATACCAAGGGTGGGTCAGTTTTCTCTGAAGCAAATGGGGTGCTTTGGAGAATTCTAGATATCTAATTTTAAAAATCAAGTCGCTCATTAAAAGAAAGAACAGGTAAATAGCTACCAACAATGACCACTACATTCATTATCACCACAAATATTTTAAATTATTCTAACAATTCAAAAGAACAATAACAAAGAGGTAGGAGATATAAATTTTGGAAAGGAATAATTGGAAGAGGATGCAAAGTTGTCATTTTATAATATTGTGCAAGAAATAAAATAGAGCTAACTGAAAATTTAGACAATTGAGGAAAATGACTTGGTTCAAGAGCAACACTGGAAAATTACTGTCCTATGCATAAGCAATAACCGACTAAAAATTGTAAAAGCTTTTTAGAAATATCCCCCTCACACATTCATAATAGTCATAAATTTCTCTTATAAGTTGAAATTAGTCTAATATATAACAGGTAGGACCTATGTGTTTAAAGTATAAAGGTTTAGGGCGCCTGGGTGGCTCAGTTGGTTGGGCGACTGCCTTCGGCTCAGGTCATGATCCTGGAGTCCCGGGATCGAGTCCCGCATCGGGCTCCCTGCTCCACGGGGAGTCTGCTTCTCCCTCTGACCCTCTTCCCTCTCGTGCTCTCTCTCTTTCATTCTCTCTCTCTCAAATAAATAAATAAAATCTTTAAAAAAAATAAAGTATAAAGGTTTAGTAGAGGGCCTAATCAGGGTAAAGGACTTAGCCTTGGATGGCATGATTAAAATATTAAAATTTTTACAAAATAAAATACAGAGAGAAAACAAAAATGAGCCAAAGCATTCCACAGCAAAATTTCTTCAGAATAAGCGAGGAAAAAGTGGTATTTTGTTATGATTTTTATGTATAAATACCTTAAGTATATAATAGGACAAGCCACAGCTCATTTCTGGTTTCAGTTTGTAAATTTTTAGTTATCTAACATGCTGCAGGATAAAGTTTACAGTATCTAAAGAGTGGAAGAGTGTTCACATTTTCCTATGGATTTTGGAAATTATTGAGTTAAGTATTTATCAACTCTACCTGAACATTAGAATCACCTAAGATCTGTAAACACTATTGATGTCCAAGTCTATACAGATCAATGATACCACATTTCTAGGAGTGACACCAGGCCTCTGGGATTTTTCAGTTTCCCAGGTCATTCCAAAGTAAACTTGGGTTGACCACTTCTAACTAAATTCTGAACTTATGATGATGATAAGTGGCAGAAAAGAAAGAAAATAAAAGCATTTGTCTGGAAATATGGAAACAATTTCATGAATTGATGGACTACAAAGAAATTAATGACCAAAGCATCTTAACTATTCATAGAGAATATGCTTTAGAAGACTTTAATTGTTTAGAGAAGAGGACAGAATGTTTTGGAATTAAAATATCTTTTCATTCTCATAAAAGCATAACATTGTGAGGTGACTGGGTGGCTCAGTCGGTTGAGCATCTGCCTTCGGCTCAGTTAATGATCTCAGTGTCCTGAGATCAAGCCCCGCATCGGGCTCCCTGCTCAGCAGGGAGTCTGCTTCTCCCTCTCCTTCTTCTACTCTCTCTCTCTCTCTGTTAAGTAAATCTTTTTTTTAAAGTATAACATTGTCTAGGAAATTAAATCTCTTTCTATCAGGCTTCGTGTGTTGCCATGAAAGACTCTATAGAAGATGTGGCTATATCCAAAGGCTGGAGCAGAAATGCAAAGTCTCTGACCAGACTCAGAAGAAAGGGGGAAAAGTGTTGTAGACTAGAGAAGATGATGAGGAAGTTGTGGAAAAGGTCAGGTGCAGATCTGGGAGCAAGAAAGTTCAGCCTACATGAAAAATCCAAAAGCAGACATAAAAATAAGTAGGGCCAAACCTGAGATTTCATGATATATTGTTTTTCTTTATTTCAGCCTTGACCTTGCAGGGGCCTAGAGAGAGTAAGTGTCGCATTTCAGGACATTAGTGTTCAGTGCTAGTTCCTTAAGATATTTTTTGCTTTGCATATATCTAATGTCAACTCTGGAGTAACTGAAAACAAGTTAAGATGTTTTACAAGCAACAAATTACACTTTTTCCAGCATATTATTACATTATTAGAAGGCGATTTCCCTAATCCAAAGGGATTCATTAAAAAATATTGAAATACTATTTAAAAGAGAGCTCATTTTAAACTCAATTTTTTCAAGTTGCATTTTAGTACGCAGTATTTTCTGTTACATGAGTCTGAACAAGTAATGGCTCTATTTTTAAATAAATTTGGAAGTATTTTGATATATCATGTTTCCCTTTCAGTGATTATTGATTTAGTAATAAATATTTTCTATTTAGTGGATTTGTCAGTATTAAAAAATATTTGTGGGTGGGATGGGATAGGAGAAAGAAAAGATTTGCAGAAAAAGAGAAACAATAATTAACATTTTGAAAGTATTATTTAACATTCTGAACTTGGTAAAGAAAAATTTTCTTACAAAATTCTATTTTTAATAACCCTAACATTATTCACACAGTATATATTATAACTTTTCCTAGTATGGCAGGCTACCAATTTCTCGACTTGCTAACAATATAGACAAATATATTGGAGACCAGGAATTATTCCTCTACAATATTAAATCAAGTTTATAAGAAGAGACATTTCCTCCTGATATACTTGCACCTTTTTATCCTGTGGTATTCAATCATTTAACAGATACTAGTATGTTAAGGTCTTAATAAATAATCAGTATCTCCAATGTTAAAATATAAGATATTATTTCATATAGAATGTTAAAAATATTTAAGTACTCAAAAATTCTGATTTATTTTTAGCTGGTGCACCAAAGTTCTACCAATCGAAATTCTACTGAATCCCTGTTCTACTTAATTGAAGTTCTATTGAATATCCCTAATGGCCTTTGGACAAACCATTCAAACGCTAGCAAACCTGGAATATTAAGATCAGGGAACACAATCTAAGTCAAAATTTTACAACTGCTCAAATCCCAGAACAACTTACATGGGTGTTAGAAGAATGAATTCAGGCCACTTTTCTGTACCAGGAAACAACATTGATAGCTCAAACTAGAAAAATTTGACATCCACTTACCAACATCATGGAGAAAAATACTATGACAGCAGTAAGCTGGAAGATCTTACCCCATAAGCTATTTAACACTTTTGGACAAAATTCTTCTCTCCTAACTTTATCCTTGGTCTTTGACTTAAACCATTTTAAACTTCTCCCTCAGATCTTCCTATAACATGTTGTTTTGCCTCAAACATAGTTCACTTTTTTTTCCTCATCATAATATTAGTAGCACATGAAGATGCTTATTTATGAAGCTTATGGGAGTGTTTTCTACTGGAATCTAAGCCATACATGACCAAAATTACACTCTGTTTTTTGTTTATCTCTAATTTGTGGTCGGCAAAATGTAAATGTTTTTCAATTTCCCCTGAGTACAGCTGTCATTCCATGAGGTGTTCTGGGTTGAATTGTGACCCCAGAAAAGAGATACTGAAGTCTAGTTCCCTATACTTCAGAATGTGACCTTATTTGAAATGGGATCTTTACAGAGTAATCACGTTAAGGTCAGTAAGATGGGCCCTATCCAATATAACTAGTGTCCTCATAAAAAGGAGAAATTTGACACAAATTTGACAGACATGTACAGAGGAAAGACACAGAAAGACAAATAGGGAGAAGAAAGCCTCATGACTGGAAGGATGCAAATACAAGCCAAGGAACATCAGCAGCAAAAGAGGATTTTCCCCTGGAACCATTGGAGACATCAGCATGGCCCTAATGACCGTTTGATTCTGAACTTTTAGCCTCCAGAATTATGAGATGATAAATTTCTGTCAAAATAATAGTCTTCAGCATCATATTTCACTGTTTTTTAAATTTTTATTTATTTATTTGAGAGTGAGAGAGCATGAGCAAGGGGAGGGGCAGAAGGAGAAGAAGCCAACTTCCCACTGAGCCCAGAGCCAGAGGCAGGGCCCAGGGCCCAAAGCAGGGCCAACAGAGCCCTGATCCCAGGACCCTGAGATCATGACCTGAGCCAAAGTCAGACGCATAACCCACTGAGCCACCCAGGTGCCCCCATATTTCATGGTTTGGAATGAAGTTGTTAGTCATATGCAGCTGCAACTGATCCTTGGCTTTAGTTAGACACCTTGTCTCTCACAATGAAGGAGACCATCCACCCAAAGCAGCCCAGGTAGGAAGAATGCTCTGAAACACCTGAGAAAATCATTATTATTAAGTAGATGAAATGAAAAATATTCCACTGAGAAGTGTTCCTAATCAGCCCCTGTGGATTTTTGTCATTATTTCTTAATGTGTCTTTTTTTGTATTACTGTTATTCTAATCATTATGTCAAGAAACAACCAAGAATACAAATAAAAAGCAATTTATCTAAAACCTCAGTCATCCAGAAACCAGCTTAGTAATCAGTGATAAGTTCAAAAGTTCTAACAGTAAAAAAATTCTGGACTTAAAATACATTACCCTAAATGCATGCACCCAGGTGGGATGGACATCCCCTGGTTTTGCATCTGAAGTCCATTCACTAAACAGTTCTACAAGCAAAATCCACTCATTTTCAGATCAATACAGAAAAATGTAAGAAACTCCTCAAATTTAATATATTCCCTTTTATTTTTAAGTAATGCAAATACATTATAGAAAACTCTAAATATATAGAAAAGCAGTGCCAATAGATTAAATTGCCTTTAAAAATGTCTATTAGCATTTGTAAATTCTATCTGCATTTTTATCTATGTATACATCTTTCATAATAAATATTATACATCTGTAATATGTATTTTTCTTCTTTATCACTGTATATTATATCAAAGATATTTTCCATGCCACTACAACCATCCTAATGTCGGCACAATATTCCACTGAAGTCCTTGATTTCATTCCATTTAAATCTATAAATTAAAATAAGGGTGAGTGTTGCTTCAGATATCTAAATAGAATGCAGTAAGCAGCGGCAGATGGAATGGTGGCATAGAGGTATGAGATGAATGTTTATTAAAAGTTGATCTATGACCCCTCTAACATAACCATGTGGCATTCCTCAGTTGCTACTGAATGATTCATTGTAATACTGCATGGCTAGAATCATTCAAAATTTTTAATTCTGTACCTCTAAGTCCACTGTTTAAGAAGTCAGAAAAGCATGTAATATGCAAAACACTTTGGTCACATTTGTAGAATGTTTAAAATTAAAGTGTGCTTTAGCTCAGAGGGGGACATTCAGATTTGGAAAATGAACTCATGCATTGCAAAGGTGATGCTTGATTAAGACTGACTAATTACATATTATGCCTGGTCATCCCAATTTCCAGCACCATAGCAGGCAATACCACAATTAGCTAAACCATACAAAGAATCATGCACTTGTCTGGTAGAAAAAAATCCCTGCTGGTGAGGAATGCTTAATATAACCCAATACACAGTATTCCATGGGATCCATCCAGTTGTGGAAATTGCTCCATTTTGTAATGAAACTAGACTTTAAAACTTCCCTATTGAGACTCTCTTATAAAATAAACAACAACAACAAAAATCAGTCAGGAATATATTACTCTAATAATTAAAATATTTCCAAGGCAATATATTATACCAATTCCCTTTTATATTCTATTAACTAGACAGGTCTTCCCCAAATTCAGAGAACCATTGAAGAATCCTTCAAAAATGCTATGACACCTTTTTCCCCCTGATTTAAACTTAACATAAAGCAGAAACTCAAGCTGGAACTACTTCAGTATCCTTTACAAGTATCTCAAATTCATCAAAATATAATTCTCAACATTTGCATTCTAAGGTCCGGAGGCAAAGAAAAAGAAAGTAAGAAGGAAAACAGTAAAAAGAATAGCACAGTTGAAAAATAAAAACGACATAGAAGAGGAGGAAGTGGATGAGAAGAGAGAGAAATATAGCTCTAATTCCCTACTTTTCAGCTACTCTATTGGAGAAATGCACTTATATCACCATTGCCTGGATCATTGATGAGGGAAAAGTGTGTGTGTACCCTTGTATTTCATCTTGCCATTTTTTTAGTGTCTTAGGCTAAGTTTTGAGTCCTTTAAGATTTCTGAATGCTGACAAAATGAATGAAAAATAACTCTAGAATTTAAAGGATGACATGAATCACAGATTGCATATTTCATCAACTGTCATCTCAGTTTCAATTTTTCTTCAGTACATACTTTCAAGGAAGTCAACCTGTCTTCATCTTCTGACTTCATGATCTCTGTAGCATTTAGTACCATAAAAATAATTTTTAAAAAGAAGCAGAAGGAAAAGCAACTACATAATGTGTACTGTCCATGAAATTTGTCTTTACTGCCTTTACTATCCCATCACTTCTCAGTACTTGCCAAGTCCACTGATGACTGGGAGTCTAATTAGCCCCCAAAAGTGATGTATTTTGTATTTCATACATAGGCTAAGTCATTAACAATACTTTTAAAGCATGGGAACTTAACCTAAAACCGAATGTCAGGACTATTCTCTATACTCCAGTATTTAAGTTCTGTACCCAATTCCAATTCGTATGTGAGGTGGGTGTGTGTTGGTGGGTGGGTGGTTCCCATCACCAGACCAAACTCCAGACACCAGCTGGATGTCCTAAAATTCAACTCAATTCTGATACTATCTACCCAGAGATAACATGACTCCACAGGTAAAGAGCTTAGTCCCACAAGACTGCCCTTCTTTTCAGACACCAATTTCAAGCTTAGGTTGAACTAGTCTTTTTGACCAACAGGCTACGAATTGGAGGTTACAACTTCCTCCAACTCAGGATGCCAATCACAAGTGCAGGTTGTACCTCAGAGATTCCCATGACCACCCCTTTGAGTTTGATTAATTTGCTAGAGTGCTCATAGAACTTAGGAAACCCATTTACCCAATAATCACCAGTTTATTATAAAAGGATATAACTCAGGAGTAGCCAGTTGGAAGAGAGGCATAGGGCAAAGTATGAGGAAAAGTCACAGAGCTCTCCTGTTCTCTCTAAGCTCACCAATCTCCCAAAATTTCCATGCACTCACCAACTCAGAAGCTCTTAGAACCCCATCCTTTTGGGTTTTTATGGTGGTTTTATTACATAGGCATGATTGATTAAATCATTGGCCACTGAGAATCAATTCATTCCCCAGTCCAGTCCCTCTCTCCTCCCTGGAGATGGAGGAGCAGAGCTGGAATTTCCAGCCCTCCAGTCACTAGTTTGGCTCCCCCTGGCAAGCAGCCTTCATCCTTAGGTGATATAAGGGTATTTCAAACAGCACCTAATTACCATAACAAAAGACTTCGATGGCTCTCACCACTTAGGTGAGAGGGTTTAAGAAGCTCTTTTAGAAACTGGGATTGATGACCAAATAAATATTTTTTTTATTATAAATCACGATATCACATCCAGCAGAGATACAAGATTCAAGATCTATCTGTGACACTTCCTCGTGCTGGGTGACATAATGCAATTCACTTAAGCTTTTTGTGTTTCAGTCTTTTACATGTAAAATAGAGATAATAATACTCTATTAGTATAACTCCTAAGACTGTTATGATTAAGGAAGATGTTTCTTGAAAAATACATAACATTGTATATCCTATGGAGAATGCATTCAATAAAATAGTAATACTCTTAAGTTTATTATTATTACTGGTACCACCAATGTGAAATAACTGAAGAAAATAATCTCACACATCTAGAGACATCTAGAAGTATACTGCCCCTTTGGTATTTAGTATACTGTCATTACTCTAATTTGTTAATTACTAATGTGGTTCAAAATCACACATGCAGACAAGTTAGATGAAGTAAAATGAAATTATAAATTATTTGTGAAATATTAAAGTAAAATGTATTTTTGTATGTGGGTTTCTGGCATTTAAAAGATTCTAAATTCATGCTGTCAAATAACTTCCTGAATGAGTATTCAAAGACAGGATGTCTCAACAATACTACACCAGAGAGACTGAGTAAAACCAGCACCCTTAGCACCATTGGGTGGAAGCCTGTCTCCCCCTTCAACTTTCTGTCTCTAGAAACATATGTAGATACCTAGAATTGCTCATTTCTGTGTTATTTGCAATTAGGTGTCAATGCAACACCTAAGTGATACATCTACAGTTATCTTCAAGAATGAGGGCTTTCATCCTGGAATAAAATACAGTTTAGTAATTCAAGATTTCTCTTGAATAGCTGAATATGAAGTTCAAATTATAAAAATATGAAGGTAAGCCTTCTAGCTCATATCAACAATGCCCTTTCTCATAGTATAAAGAAAATCAATACACTAGTAATGATGACAAAATATTTGTATGACTATGTAGTCATTAAAAATTCGTGTTACTACTCTATACCTGTCAACCAATTAAAACTTAGTTTAATATATTAAGTAAAAATGTATTCTAAGTTTTCTACCTGTGACAAGTCTTGTTACAAATGACAAGTCATGTTACAAATCTGTGATACCCTAGTTTGCCATAGAACTTCTGAGATCCACAAAAGAGAAGATGCCAAAGGGCAATATTGTAAGAATTGGATTGTGGTGCATCCTTCTACAGAAATATCTAGGGAAAATCATTATGAGATCATTTGAGAAAGTTCTCCAAAGTGAACTAAAATGGAGTGTGGATAGTATTATCACTTACTTATCATTTATGAAGAATCAGATTGAGGTTTCTTTAGTAAGGTAAAGCTCCAGTAGGTATGGTATTACAATGAGAGCAGTAAAACTGTTTAAACAGTAATAGCCATATATTAAATATGTGGAAGGGAAAAAATTTGGTACTTGTATCAATTAAGTTTGGGTGCCATAAAGAAAAAGAACTATTTTCAAATGAAAAGTATGTCTTTCATTTCAAATCCTCCATTTTGTCAGATTTAAAATTCTACTCTTTCAACTGCCTTAGGTCTTTTAAGTTGCAAACATGCTCTTAAGATTACTTACTCTTAAGTATTCTTACTCTTAAGATCTCTTACTCTTAAGATTCAATTATCTTTCCAAAAATTTTTTTAACTTCTGAGCCATCTATTTTATTCCACTAGAAAGAAGTAGAAATTGAAGTCAAATACCACTTTTTTTTTCCAATGAGGTTTTCATAATGCAATGATTTAGTTGTCTTAATTTACTATTGCTCAAAAAAAAAAGTCTCTCATGTATTACTCTGTAATAACCCAGCTTAGATAGTCAAAATTGGTGAACTGGACATCATTCTTTCCATTAAAAATTATACCCAAACAAATAGAAATAAATCCAATAAATATAAAATATAAGAATATTTTATATTATTTCCATTATTTTACTTCAATAATGTCTCAAATAGTCCTATATTTTAAAATGTCATGGTTAATACTTGCTATTACACATAAAAAAGTTTTAAAAATTGCAAATATAAAGTATTATTAACAACATTTATCAAAAACAGAAAAAAAAGTGCTACAACTGTTATTATTTTTAAATATCCCCTAGCTATAATGGGAATCATTGTATCATGATTTTACCTCTGCCTCTGTGACTAATTTGTTTCATTTGTTGTAATTTGGTGTTATTAAAATCATATCTTGGTATCAATTCCAATTTGTGACCTGTAACTTTGCTCTTGCAATGGCCATAGGCTGCAGTAAAATTTTAATTCACCATTCATGAACATGCTCCCTTGGTCACAAAGGGAATGACTCATGATATCCAGGGATAAGTTAGTGTAAAGTCACCATCTATATTACTAAAATAACTTTGAAAGTCAGGTATATAACTATATTCATGATGGACAACATACTATTAACATCATTATATGTAATTTAGATTCATAGCCTTTACAACATATTAAAAAAGTCGAAAATACTAGTAGGCATCATTGGCTTTTATCTTTCAGCTTGTAACTATGCATTATAATAAAAGTAATAAAAATCTATTATTCCTCAGAAGGTGAATCTTGTGATGTATAAAATAAATTAAGATTATGCCATAAACAATCCACTGATCTTTTATAACAACCTTCAGTTTTCTAGTAGGTGACCATTTGCAGTGATTTGTCATAAACCAATGGTCTTATATGCTGAGGATGTTACCTGACTGCTGTAGGGGAGGTTAGTTTGATGGAATAGAAATGAAAAGTGTAATAGAAAATTTATCCCACAGCAAATGCCTTCAGACTCTAGAAAGTTTTCTCTCAGTAGGTGAAGTCTCTCTCAGACTTGGGCATTCTGAAGGTGAAACACTGAATATATAGGGAGGAACTTTACTGTGCACCAAAAATAATTTAGTGGTCATTCGTATCTATTAGCTCAAAGGCTAACCCAAACCTGAAATCTTAGGTGCTTGATTGTACTTAGGGACTTGGAATTGATATCCAGCTTTTTTGCAATACATGGTATCAATTCTGTTTGTTTGGATTCCTCTAGGGTTTATTAAATTCCAAGAGAGTATTCTGTCCACTATGCATCACAATAGAATTTGAAAGTTAGGTAAGTCTAGCTAAAGTAAAACATTTGCATCAATTCCGACTTTCACAGAGTTTTGAGCTTTTAGCTGGAAAATAGTTTTATGGCCTGCAAAGAGTAAACATTTACTATGTTTTGAAATACATGAGTTGTATGCCTGTGAACCACAAAATATTATATGAAATACGATATATACAATGTTTGTAAAGATGCAGGAGACCCTGAACACAGAAGGAGTTTGGTCCAGTATCTTTTACCACATTCCAGGCTGTGGCCCTCTCGGAGTTCTGCAATGCACAATTACTCCTTTTCAGGGACTGCAGGTATCACCTGTGGCCTAAGGAAGAGGGCCCTGGTATGCCCCTCTTAACCTTTCTTTCTTTCTTTTATTTATTTTTTATTATTATGTTATGTTAATCACCATACATTACATCATTAGTTTTTGATGTAGTGTTCCATGATTCATTGTTTGCATATAACATCCAATGCTCCATGCAGAACGTGCCCTCTTTAATACCCATCACCAGGCTAACCCATCCCCCCACCCCCTCCCCTCTAGAACCCTCAGTTTGTTTCTCAGAGTCCATAGTCTCTCATGGTTTGTCTCCCCCTCCGATTTCCCCCCATTCATTTCTCCCTTCCTACGATCTTCTTTTCTTTTTTTTTTAACATATAATGTATTATTGTTTCATAGGTACAGGTCTGTGATTCAACAGTCTTGCACAATTCACAGCGCTCACCATAGCACATACCCTCCCCAATGTCCATCACCCAGCCACCCCATCCCTCCCACCCCCCACCACTCCAGCAGCCCTCAGTTTGTTTCCTGAGATTAACCTTTCTTAAGTATAGAGAGGCATCAGGCTCACTGAAAATACCTAAAATCCTTAAATGTGCTTATATGACTTAAATATATATTAAAGACCTGATTCGTCATCCCCAAGAGCTTCTGAAATGAAAGAAAACGTTTATGAGCCCTTAATCATATATCAGAATATCTAGTTCAATATGAAGCTCTCATAGGGCCTTGAATTTGAGAGGAAAAAAAGAAAACAAAAACAAATCTTGGAAGCCAAGAGCTAAAGATTTCTCTCCCCTTCCTCTCCTTTCTTTTCCTTCTCCTCCACTTCCTCCTCTTTCATCTTCTTCTTCTGTCTTTCTCTCTCTGACTCTCTCTTTCTCATTTGCACCATATTTTGCATTACTATAATTACATTTTGTACATAGTCCATGGTCCATAGTCTCACACAACGCACACAGGCATAAAAGTTGCCTTTGTGTGGTTTTGGTAGGTTCAGTAATGGCCCTCAAAGATACTCAGGTTCTAGTCCTTGGGCCAGTGAATTGTTACTTTATGTGGCAAAGGGACTTTACAGATGTGATTAAAGAGTTTGAGAAGGGGAAATTATCATGAATTACACATGGAGGCTCTAAACATAATTGCAAGTGTCCTTATTAGAGGAAGGTCCAGGGAGATTTGACTCCAGAAGTAAGAAAAGCCCATATGATGACAAAATCAGAGATTTAAAGATGCTATGCCGCTGTCTTTGGAGAGGGAGGAAGGGACCATGAACCAAAGAATGCAAGCGATACAGCTCTGAATGCTAGAAATGGTGAAGAAATGGATTCTCTGTACAGACCGCCTTTTTCAAATAGCAATACACATTTAGCAAAGAAATTACTTTTTGGAAGTCAAGAAAACTAAACTTACACTACTCAAAGCTGTCTCAAAAACTGCCCTGAATCTACAGTTACTGTTCTACAATTACTGATGAAGACAAGCAAAAATATTTTCTATCACAGGATTTTATCTCTACTCTGCCTCCAAAGCTTCCACAGATTATTGGACCAGAAATGCACACAATGCACAAGTGCAGCCAATCTCTAGGTGGCTAGTGTCCCAAGTCTTGGAATAGAAAGATGTGAGAAGATGTGAAATATGTTTTTCAGATGTAGCTGAGAACTTAGAGGAAATTACAAGAAAATAAGATGATTTTAGGTGTAGGAGGGGAAGAAAAATCATGTAGCAAGAGAGGCCATAAGCATAAGCAAATTTGAAGGTCCACTATTTATGAAGCACTAGGAAAAGAAAATAGGCCGAAATAAATGAAGCATATACTCAGAAATCAAGATACAATTAAACCGAGACTATGTTATCCAGAAAAAAAAAAAAAGACAAAGAGAATATATGATCTCCATGATGTCTTTTGGTTCAAGTAAATAAATGTTCCAGTCTTAAGCAAATCCAAGAAGATTTCTGTACCTGATAACAAAAATAGCCCTGGCTGCAACAACGTGAATATTTTTCAATTTATCTTTTTGAATTTTTGAATGTCTTATTTCACTAAAATAACCTACATTTCACTCTTCTTTTTTTCTTTTTTTAAAGGATAAGTTTAGAATTGGAGTGGTTGAGTCCCCCAAATCCTGATATATAGGGTCTGTCTGTATCTTTTGAAGCCAAGGCTTCAAATCTGGTTCGATCTCAACTTTGGCCCTTGACATCTATGGGAACTTGATGTATAATAAACCAATATAAGCCTCACCTTCCTCCGAGCAAAAGTCACTCCTTAGAGTAATTGTGTTGATTCATGAAAAGCACCTGATAGAATATGCTTGGCATATGATAACCTGTCAATAAACATTAGCCATTCTTTCTCTTACCATTTTGTTAGAAGAAAGGTTAGTTGGCTAGTAAGGTTTGGAAAGGCAGGAAGATTGCTGGAGAAAGAATAAATTTTTCATACTATTTTTATAAATTCTATATTTATTTTCACACTGATAGTCTCTAAAAATTATATTAATTTTAAGAACTAACTCATACATCACTAAGTGGGGAATTTTTCTGAGCCATACTTTAAAAACAATTAAACACCATTCACAGTAAAAAAAAATATATCATATTTCAATCCCGTACACATGTACTTTTTCCAGCATAAAAAAAGTTTCTATTAAATAAAACCCTATGCGTGATACATTTAAATATTTTCTCTTATTCTCTTCTCTATTCCATTCCATTCTCTTATATCTTAATTTTTAAGATCTAGGAGACATGTACAATCACATTTATTGCTGAATTTTGTAACAGTGAGAAAGTGCAAAATACCTACCTATCAAGAGAAGAATGGATGTGCAGTGAAAATTAATTAAGTAGAGAAAATCACATCAACATAAATAAATTTCAAAACTACATTAAGATACAATCTAACTATACAGTGATACTTTTATAGAAAATTTTAAAAACATACAAAAGAGGGGCACCTGGATGGCTCAGTCGGTTAAGTGTCTGACTCTTGGTTTGGCTCAGGTCATGATCTCAGTGTTGTGAGATTGAGCTCCACATTGGGCTCCATGCTCAGTGCAGAGTTTGCTTGAGTTTCTCTCTCCCTCTCCCTTTTCTCCTCCCCTTGCTCTCTCTCTGTCTCTCTCTCTCAGATAAATAAATAAGACAAACTTTAAAGACACCAGAATTATATATTTTGGGGTACAAACATATTTACTAAAAATATAAAATATAATGATAAAATTTGGGATAGTAATTACCTCCAGGGAGTAAAGGAATGAGGAGAATGGAACTAAGAAATAGAAATAATTCTATTTGTAGTTTTATTTCTTAAGTAAAAAGTGGGCACTTGGAAATCCACTTAGTATTCTATTTTTAGTGTACTTAAAACATTTCATTATAATAAAAAAAGGAATGCAAGATACAGAAATAATTATAAAGAGAAATCTCTAAGACTATTGTTATACTTATCTTTGCATAATAACTCTATTCAAGTTAAAATAATTAATTCAAACTTTGATGCCCTCCTACAGTTAAGATATGGCACATTTTCCATAACCTCATTGAGTGAATTCTTCATATTTCTATCTGGATTTGAACCTTCAGTAAGCCACCATAAACTGCTCAGTTTTCCTTGGTAATGAAAATCCAGAACTACAAATATATATATATATATATTTATATTTATATTTATATTTACATATATTTTATATATATTCCAGAACTAATATATATATATATATATATATATATATATATATATATATATATATATATTTAACATAAGAAAATGACTTTGGGACGCCTGAGTGGCTTAGTTGGTTAAGTGTCTGCCTTCGGCTCAGGTCATAATCCCAGGGTCCTGGGATCGAGGCCCGCATTGGGCCCCTTGCTCAGTGGGGAGCCTGCTCCTCCTTCTGCCTGCTGTTTCCCCCTGGGAAGCTTGTTCTCTCTGACAAATAAATAAATAAAATCTTAAAAAAATATAAAAAAGAAAAGAAAATGACTTTGCATAATCACAGTATCTCACCAAAATTCTACTTGTAAACCTGCACTGATAAAGAGTAAAACCTCATTTGCACGTGGACATTACTCAAGCTGAATCTGTCTAAATTTTAAGTTTAGCCCAGGCAAAAAGATGCTTCCATTTTCAGATTTCTTGAACTGAAAACGAAGTATCCCTGAAAATGAATTCAGGGAACTGAGGAGTGTGAGCTGAGTTGTTCACTTTAGAAGAATAGTATATCTAGACAGTATTGTAATGGCCCAACAACACAGAATTTAATGTGTAGATCTTTGCTTTATTTTTATAAGCTCACAGGAAGATCTGATTTACTTAAATCAATGCTTAGTTTTCAAGGTACACTCCATCATATTTAAATTATAAAACAAATTGATAACCAACATTATCAATGACCTTACAGTTTATCTGTGTCTTGGTTAACTGATGTCCACTTGGAAAAAACAGACAACAGGACAGAGGAGGCTATCTGATATAATGAAGACTGATAGCTTCTAACTTTGTAGAGTGAAGCACATTTGCCATCAATTTAAATTCCAGCAGTTCATTTCAGGCAGAACCATACAAAATAAGAAAGAAAGTATAAGGAAGGAGCTATACTTTCAAAAAGATCTGAATATAATAACTTAAAATGTCAGTGAGTAGAATTTTTATGCTAAAAACATGTAAGGAAGGGAAAAAAAAGAAAGCATATGAGTTGTATTTTTCTTCTAATTTGAATGATACATATTACTACTACATGATTTTTTAGAATTTCTGAAATGTGTGATATTTTGTAACATACCCATTCTTCTCTTGATAGGTAGGTATTTTACACTATCACATATGTGATATTTGAGATCATAATATTTTTATAAATTCTATATTTATGTTCACACTGATAATCTCTAAAAATTATACTAATTTTAAGAACTAATTCATACATTACTAAGTAGGGAATTTTTCTGAGCCATACCTTAAAATATGATTCCCATATGTAAAATATGAAAATATGATTCCAATATCAAATACTGACATTGATATCAAATACTGTTGAGGATAGTATGAAATTAGTAAAATACAGATAGGAATCATTTATGATCCTAGATTTTTAAAAGTCTTAAAAAGATACTAACAAAAAAAATGACCAGATTGGATTTATTTAGGTATATAAGATGGGTTTTAGGATTTGAATATCAGTGCAATTATTACATTAACACAATGTGGTCCTCTTAAGTGATGCAAAATAAAAAAATTAATGAAAGTCACTATTCACGATTTAAAAAAACCTTTAGCAACTAATTATAGAAGGCTATTTTTTAATCTGGTAAGGAGAATTCAGTAAAACAAAAGTAAGAACAATCATCACACATGTTGGGGACATATTGAAAGTTTTGTCTCTGACAAGAGAAACAAAATATGGATACTTTTTTTTTAAAGATTTTTATTTATTTATTTGAGAGAGAGCAAGCATATGAGTGGAGGGGGGAGGGGAAGAGGGAAAGGGAGAAGCAGACTCCTCGCTGAGCAGGAAGCCTGAAGAGGGGCTCCCCATAGGCTTCAATCCTAGGACTCTGAGATCATGACCTGAGCCACAGGCAGACTTTAATCGACTGAGCCACTCAGGTGCCCCAAAATATGGATACTCTTATCACGTCTTTATGCAACTTTGTACTGGAAGTCCTAGACATTGATAAAAGGTAGAATAAAGTGCAATGTAATGATTTAAGAGAAAGAATCATAATGTATAGGTTATACTTTCATCTAAGAAGAAAATCTGAAAGTATCTACAGATAAATTATTAGACGAATGAAACAGTCTAGCAAGATTACTAGATATAAATTCAATATAAAAACCTGCATTTCTATCTACCAGCTACAAAATCCAATATCTAGGAATAAACCTAGCAAAAAATGTGGAAGAACATGAGGCAGAAAACCATGAAATGTTATTGACACATTTAAGGAAGCCTTCCTAAAGAAAGCTGTAACAATTTCATGGATTGGAAGATTCACTGATGAAAAAAAATCAGTTCTTCCTAAACTGTTCTACAGATTCATGCAATCCCATCAAAAATACTGGCAGAATTTTGTGGAAAGTGACAAGTTGCTTGTGACTTTTATATGAAAAGTCATAAGACCAAGAATAGTCAAGAGTAAGAACAGTGGAAGCCTTTGTACTACAACACAGCAAGATATAGATCTATAGTAAGTAAGGGAGAGGCTTTATAATAGACAAGCAGTCCTGGGATGTAGTGTAGAGCATGGTGAGTATAGTTAACAATAATGTTTTGTACATTTGGAAGTTAATAAGAGAGTAGATCTTCAAAGTTCAGCTCACAAGAAAAAAAATTTTTGTAGCTATGTGTGGTGATGGATGTTAACTTACTGTGATAATCATTTTGCAAAACATACATAATATCAAATCATTATACACCTAAAATTAATACAATGTTATAAGTTAATTATACCCAATAAAAAAATAGACAATGACTATAAAAGAATCTAGAGCTAGGCATAATATGAACACCGGAGTTTCAACAAAGGTCTCACTGCAGAGCAACAGAATGAGGGCAGTCTTCTTAATAACAGATGCCAAGGTCGATTGGATATCCATATGGGAAAAAAGTGAAATTTGAACGTTATCTTATGTCATACATACAAAAGGTAATATCAGGATGGATTTTTGATTTATCCATGATTGGAAAAACAATAAAATCACTAGAAGATAATATAGAAGTCTTTCTTTATTAACTTAATGTAAGACTTCTGTTTTTTTAAAGATTTTATTTATTTGAGAGAGAGAGAGCATGAATGGGGGGGGAGTGACAGAAGGGGAAGCAGACTCCCCACTGAGCAAGGCACCTGACCCTGAGGCTGATCGCAGGATCCCCTCAGGTCAGGGATCGTGACCTGAGCCAAAGGCAGATGCTTAACCAAGTGGGCCACCCAGGCACCCCTAACATCAGACTTCTTAAATAAGATACAAGATGCACTAATTATAAAGGGAAAATTGGTAAAATTAAAAATTTCTGTCCATCGAGACACCATTAAGAGGCAAGTCCTGGACTGAGTCAATAAATTCGTAATAAATATACATGACAACAAAATCCTATTCAAACTTTGTTTTTAAAATTCTATAAATGAATGAGGGAAAGACAAACAATAGAAAAAATGAGCAAGGGACTTTAGCAAGCAATTCAAAAAGAGGAGAACCAAATGGCCAATAAGCATAAGAAAAAAAGTGCTCATACTAATTTGTAACAAGGGAAATGCATGTTAAAATCACTACACATTTGCCAATATAGCTAAAATTAAAAGTATTGACTAGGAATTGGAGTCGAAGAAGAACGATGGGAATGTGCATAAATTGAACATGGGAAAAGAAATTTGTTCGGTTTGGAAAACTTTGTGGCAGTATCTTTTATAGTTTATAATATACCCTATGAACTAACAACTCACCATCAGGTATATATCAAACAGAATTGCAAGTGTTGTGCAAACATGTCCATAACAGCATTTTTAAAGCCATTACTAGAAAATAACCAAACTACATAAACAACAGAATGGGTTCATATATTTTGCTATATACATACAATAGAACACTATAGCTATGCAACAACAGATAAATTGCATGACAATGTTAAATAAAGAAAAGGAAGAATATATGCAATTTATTCAAATCATATTAAATTCAAAAAAATATGAAATACTGTATTTATGGATTTATGATCGGTTGGTAAACTATCAAGTAAAGCATGGAACTGTTTACCTTTTGTGAAAGGACAGTGGCCAAAAGTTGGGTTTGGGGGAGGAGGGGGGCTAGCAATATCCTATTTCTAGACCTGGGTGTTGGTTACATGAGTATTTTCTTTGTGATAAATTGAAATGCACATTTTTTTTCTTTTGCCTATCTCTATGGATATTATATTATACGATAAAAAAAGGTAAGCACTAAAAAATAATCAACGGAGCATGAGAGAATAGATTCTAGAGGCAGTAAATCCAGTTAGGACACTATTGCAATTGTCTATCCCAAAAGTGTAAGCACTTAGGGAAGACTGATTATAGGAGACTAATAAAACAGAGGACAGGTAAAAAGAGTCATTCAAAAGGAGAATTAATATAAATGTAAGACATACTCATATAATATAAATACCACAAGTTTAAGAAGAAGAGAAATCTGGAATTAATTTTTTTTTCTACTACATAAGATTAGTGGGGTCTAGGCAAAATATTTAAATTTTGTGAGTCTCAGTTTCTTCACCCAGGCACTGGGGAAAATGATGTATGTGGCACAAAATCACATATATAAAAAGATAAAAGCTGTAAGTAGCCAAACACAGGATTTGGCAGAATTTAGGAACTCAGTGAATGCTTCTTCTCTTCCTTCAATCTATTTCTCCCAATAAAATAATCTTGCTGGAGTGGTGGGGGGTGGAAGGGATGCGGTGGCTGGGTGATGGACATTGGGGAGGGTATGTGCTATGGTGAGCGCTGTGAATTGTGTAAGACTGTTGAATCACAGACCTGTACCTCTGAAACATATAATACATTATATATTTAAAAAAAAGAAGAAGACAGCAGGAGACGAAGAATGAAGGGGGGGAATCGGAGGGGGAGACGAACCATGAGAGACTATGGACTCTGAGAAACAAACTGGGGGTTCTCGAGGGGAGGGGGGAGGGGGGATGGGTTAGCCTGGTGATGGGTATTACAGAGGGCACGCTCTGCATGGAGCACTGGGTGTTATGCACAAACAATGAATCATGGAACACTACATCAAAAACTAATGATGTAATGTATGGTGATTAACATAACATAATAAAATTTAAAAAATGCAAAAAAAATAATCTTACTGACGTGAAATTAAGAAATAATGTTCTAAGTTATCTGTATATTATGAACATGTTCAAAAACTGAAAATTACATGAAAAATTTTAGATTCATGATGATTTTTTGAAATTTATTTTGAAATGTACCCTGCATTTTAGTTCATTAATATTTTCATAGGAATTTCTAATAATGATATTAAAAGAAAGATTCAAACTCTATTATTTAAAAAGAGTGGAATTAAAACAAGGCTTGATATGATTATAACTCTGAAGAATTTTGCAAGTACTTTATTCTAAGATGTTTCTGTATGAGCATCATTCAGCAGGCACTTTAGCCTTTGCTTTGCTTTTGGCCACGTACTCCATATTACCTCTAGCCAACTCAAGAAGTGGTTGCTCTTGAAAAGAGTCAAAGACTATAGATGTATCATGGACCAGGCAGAACCCTTTCTTAGCTCTAGTCTCTGGGACTGCAAGGTAGAAATTTTTAAAAGAGGAGCTTAGAATTTATAAGACTTTTCTTTTCCTCTCATGTAGAACAGGGTCTTTTGCTTGATTCCTTGGAACTCCAAAAAGCCAATAGGAACTATTTGGGGACCCCAAGGAAAATGGTCTAAGGAATTGTGGACTTCAGATATCTTATAAATTTTAACAAAAAGGGGTACACAGGATCCTTTAAACAAATCCATTTCCAACCTAAATTGCCACTCCAAGAAGACAGAGAGGAATTCTGGACAGAGACCCTAGCCACAAGTAAAAAGTTTAAGCTTGCCATCTTCCTGGAAAAGTAAAAGAGATGGGAATCAGCTAGATGGATGGCTATACAAATAGCAGATGTATGAAAACATCTATTTATTTTGTATTTCCATAGACACACACATATGGTAATTTGAACATTAAAAACTTAAGTTAGATAATTATTGAGACACATAAAGGAACAAATGCTTGTTGGTAATTTCCCTGTTAAGCGTATATTTCTTGGGCATTTTCTCTGACATGTTTTTAACATCCCTCTAATTAGGGAAGATAAGAGGCGTAATTTGTGGGTTATGTCACCAGACAAAATAA
The DNA here is from genome assembly GCF_009762305.2 of Zalophus californianus. Taxonomy (NCBI): domain Eukaryota; kingdom Metazoa; phylum Chordata; class Mammalia; order Carnivora; family Otariidae; genus Zalophus; species Zalophus californianus. The sequence goes on along the minus strand of NC_045606.1, from coordinate 23,395,266 downwards.
TGACTAAATATATTATTATAATTGTGCAGTCCAAAGTTAGGTAGCCACCGACCATGTGTGATTATTTAAATTTAAATGAACCAATTTTACCTAAATCAGAAATTTAATTTCCTAGTAAAATCATCCATATATCAAATACCTGGTACCTACACTTCGTTAATGGCAACTGAATTAAATAGTGGAGAATATTTCCATCATTACAGAAAGTTCTGTTGCATGGTGTTGATCTATATCATATTCAAGTCAGAGAATTTCTTTAGCTAATTTATATTCTAAAACTCTTCCTTTCTTCAACAAGATTTGAGTATTTTCTTAAAATGATTTAGATGTTGCATTGCATTATTTAGAGTGTGGCGTAACTGTTATAAACCAGGAACCAACTGATGTGGCTCAAAAAGATGTAAATATATAACTGTCCTGAAATGAAAGTAATTTTTTCCATGACATCAGATAATCCAGGCCTCTGCTAGCTTGCTGCTTTGCCATCTTTCTCATACGGGTTCTTTCTCATGTTCTGAGATGGCTATTCCAACTCCCACCATACTCATGTCCATACTCAACCACCTGGCAATAGGAAAAAAGAAAGAAGACCATGCTTCTTTCCTTTTAAGTGCGAAACTCTAAAATAGCACACCTTGCTTCCTTTCACATCTCATTGGCCAAAAAATAATCCCATGGCCACATCTAATTATGAGGGTGCCCCGGAATGTGATTTTCAGCTCGGTGTCTGTGTGCCTCGCTAAAATTACTATTCTTACAGTAGATAAGAAGAATGAATATTGCTAACGCATCTAGCAGTCTATCCTACGCATACCTACATTTTATATTCTCTTACACATATAATTGAGTTTTCTTGCTTCCCTCTATTTATAGATATCCTGGTAAAGATGATGTAAAATTTTTATTGAATTTTATTGCAAATTTTATGGCAAACCCCAGAACACTAAACAAGACATTTATATTATCATCTGAATTTTGTAATAGAATTCATATTATCAGTTTTAAGTTCCATTCCCCCTTAAACAGTGAGTTAACCCCAAAACAGAAAATAGAAATTCACTCCCAGTCTGCCAAACACTTGATAGAAACAAAATGTTAATACAAAAACATCTTATGGCTGCTTACCTTATCAATTTTTGATACTGCATGCCATTTCTTTACCTATGTCTAGAAGCTGAGTACTTGAAATGGAAATCCATGCCTACTTAAATCGTAACATAGAATCCTATTATAGCTCATTTTTGCACAGAGCAGCACATAGTAAACATTAGTTAAGAATTGTTTTACATAGTATCTAATGAAAGACTCATTTAATAGAACAGAATATTGTGTATGTAAACCAGTCTCTTCCCTGCATTAAAATACAAAGGTAAGTTAAATTAAATTGAATTTATATGGGTACAATTTATTGGAATAATTTCATGTAAATTTTTAATAGTTGAGAAATCTCTATTAATTCAGCTCTTTTTGTTCTCTTGATGGGTTATGTGAGAAGAAAAATCAGTTTTGTGAATTATTATTTCATTTTTTTGACAGTGAAATAATAAATAGATCTTCATGATAAATATATGGTTACACAACTCTCTAGGCTGAGAATATAAGCCTTCATTTGATGACCCTGAGCTTGTGGTCTACAAAGTGGTTGGCACCATAACATACTTGTGATGACAAGGTCAGGTTTGACATTGCCGTCAATTCAAATAATGAGCCCTTTATTAATAAAGATAAATAGTGTATTGAGTCATTTCTTAAAAATGTTCATTTTACTTGTGCTGTTCATCCTTTAAATTATGTGGTACTGAGACTATAATATAATTGGATTTTTTTTCCAAAGGAAGAAGTAGTTTAATTTTAAAACCTCAAGAGATTCCTCTAAGCCACCCACAGATAAATATAACATGATAGACACCTCGACATTTCATGTATAAATTTTCTTCATTCCATAGTTCTTCATTTCTTCACATTTTTCCCCTTTACATCAAATTACCTCCTATTCTGTCAATCTCTCTCCTCACTTGAGCCTTCCATGTCATTAACATCGGACCACCAAGCCAAGTTACTGGTTCTCAGAGACTCACAATATAACCAAAAGGGCCAACCCCTAAATTGAGTACAAGATTATGTATTTGAAAAATACTGAAAAACCAGGGGAACAGGAGACCAAAATGTGACGAACATTAATTGACTTCTCTCAAATTTAAGCTCTAGATAACTATATGATACTATCCTAGAAAAGTGAATACTTCCTGATACTTACTATATCAAATCATCTTTAATCACCTTTAAATTTTTTACTTAATTCAGCCACAATCCTTAATGATTAGAAGAAAATATTTCCATTTTTCTACTTCCATTTTATGTTGTCCTAGTCACTGACAAAAGAAAATATATTAGAATAAAATAACATAAATATTTCTTCCCATGGTCTCCCATAGTGATTTGACCATTAATTAATAAATTAGCACTTATATAAAGATGATGTTGGTTAGATGTATTTTCTTTCCTATTGTTTGTGATCTCCCATTTATACTGAATAGATCAGTCATCTCTGGAAGTTAAACCAAATTTTTGTACAGACTGTAATATCACATCATCACATTCGGACAAATCATTTATTACTGTATTTTTAAAAACTATAATCGTAGAAAATAGTATGGAGTTTCCTAAAAAAATTAAAGATAGAACTACCATATGATCCAGTAATCACACTACTGGGTATTTATCCAAAGAACACAAAAATACTAATTCAAAGGGATACAGGCACCCTCATGTTTATTGCAGCATTACTTACAATAGCCAAATATGAAAGCAGCCCAAATGTCCCTCGAGAGATGAATAAAGAAGTTATGTTATATAATACATACAATGGAATATTACTTAGCCATAAAAAAGAATGAAATTTTGCCACTTGCAACAACCTGGCTGGAGCTTGACAATATAATGCTAAGCAAAGTAAGTCGGTGAGAGAAAGACAAATACCATACGATTTCACTCATATGTGGAATTTAAGAAACAAAACAAATGAACAAAGGGAAAAAGACAAACCAAAAAACAGACTCTTAAATATAGAGAACAAACAGATGGTTACCAGAGGGGAGGAGGGCAGGGGGATGGGTGAAATAAGTGATGGGGATTAAGTGTACACTTCTCTGCATGAGAGCACCGAGTAATGTATAGGATTGTTGAATCACTATATTTTACACCTGAAACTAATATTACACTGCGTGTTAACTATACTGGAATTAAAATTAAATTAAATTAAATTAAAACTATAATGGTTGGTTATATAAAAAATAATTTGAATAAATTTTTTGGTTTTATACTTCTTGTATTTAAGATTCCCAGATAAATGGCCACAATAAGCTTTGTCTTTGCTTTTTTCTTAATAAGCCCACCCCAGCATAGGATATAATCACTTGTGTCTGGATTATTGCAGTATACTCCAAAATTGTTCCTCTACCTCAGACTAACTTTGGTCTAATTGATATTGCAGCTATGAAACACCCCTCTAAGTAAATTATTAAACACAAATGTGGCAGAAGAAAAATCTACAAAAAACAAAAAACAAAAACACAAGAAACAGAAAACAGAAAAAACAACTCTCAAAAACAAAACAAAACAAAACAAAATAAAACCAAAAACTAAACTTCATCAGTTCCAAATTGCTGGCAAACTAAAGTCTAAATGCCCAGCAGTCAAGGCCCTACACCACACATATCACACCCTTATGTCTACACTGTCAACCACAGTGTGAAACCTGACTCTATGATGCCTCAGCCTCATTTCCAAAATAAAGGAAAATAAGTTAAGTGAGGAATCAAATTTATAAAAAATGTTTATATCATAATGAAAATATGTTTAAGCCGCCCCCCTTGACTGACAGCCATGAAAGAACAAAGTATATTTGGGAAACAGTAAGTAATTCTGTGTCATTTCAGCATAAATAACATGGCCAGGAAAAATTCTAACTGTTAAGAAATTTCTGTCACATTGGAAGACCTAGATTTTATCCAATACACAATGTGACATCATTGAAGAATTTTAGGCAGAACAGTGACAAAATTAGATTTGTGCTTTAGAAAACTATCCTTTTCAGCATGTGGATGACTGACTGAATGAGGAGAGAGGCTAGAGAACTTAGTCTGGAAGTCCAAATGGAAGATGATGGTGGTCCAAAATAAGAAAATGGCACTGGAAAGGCGTTCTTTGAGAATAGGGACTTTCTTATTCTTTTCTGGTACCCTTAATACCTAGTGTAACATCTGTCACATGCCATCCTCAATTTCAAACTGTTTGGGAAAGAAAAAGTGACTAGTATCAAAATGTAACAAAAACATAAATTACTGTCACATCTTCCAGTTCATTCATTCATTTAATGCAACATGCTTATATGCCTATGAGGACATTGTTATAATCAACCTATAGGTGGAGCCTTCACAGACCACCTCCCCAACACAGGACTCTCTAATTCTAGTTCCACCATCTTTTTTTTTTTTAAAAGATTTTATTTATTTATTTGAGAGAGAGAAAATGAGAGAGAGAGCACGAGAGGGAAGAGGGTCAGAGGGAGAAGCAGACTCCCCGTCGAGCAGGGAGCCCGATGTGGGTCTCGATCACGGGACTCCAGGATCATGACCTGAGCCGAAGGCAGTCGCTTAATGGACTGAGCCACCCAGGCGCCCTCCACCAGCTTTTTGGAACAAACGCTTAGAGGAGGAAAAGGTAACCTCTTCCACTTTTCTATTTTTCCCTACTCTTCAGACAAAAAGAACAAGATAAAATATTCCATTCAACATCTTTCCTCATCTAATAGTTCCAAACATGCTCAACCTCCCTAGCTAATATCACACGTTTTGTCATAAACAATTCTCTATTTAATCTGTTTTGCTTTCTCAACCACATTGTCAGTTTATTGACAGTTTAAGACTTATTTTTCAACATTCACAGAAATGTGTGCGGCACAGCATTATAGATACTTTAAAATAATGTTGTTTGATTAGTTCCTGAAAATTAGGCACATTTAATTCACTGATACTCCCTTATATTAAAATACAATTAGAAGTAGGGAGTCATGACTTTCATATCATTATGATATGCAGGTGCCCTAGACTGCTTTGCAAAGTTGAAACTTTATTTATTTTATTTATTTAAATTTAAATTCAGCTTGACTGAACACCTAAGATGTCATATTCTACTTTTGTTATGTGCACAAAGAAAGGAACTATGGCTGTGACTGGCATAAGAAAAATCCTGTAGGGTGAGACAGGCAGCTCTGAACATGTTTCTCTTTGTAAAATCCTAACAGGTGTCAATGTTATCAAGATTAAAATCATGGTTACCAAGATTAAAATTTGTATTGATCCAATTTCACTGATAGGATTAATTGGGATTGGTTTTATTCTGTTTACACATACAATTTGTAATTTCATTTTTAGTAGTATTCATCCCAATTTTTTGCCTTCTAGGTTCAAAGTAATTTGTTAAAAGTCTTGATGACTTTAATAATCACAAAGAAAAATGTGAGTTCACTAACCCATATTTGGACTCAGGAAAGTTTGTGCATAGGCTACAGCCCAGGTCTCAGAATTTTTTTTTTTTTTTAAGGATTTTTTATTTATTTGAGAGAGAGAGAATGAGAGATAGCACGAGAGAGAAGAGGGTCAGAGGGAGAAGCAGACTCCCCGCCGAGCAGGGAGCCCGATGCGGGACTCGATCCCGGGACTCCAGGATCATGACCCGAGCCGAAGGCAGTCGCTTAACCAACTGAGCCACCCAGGCGCCCTCAGAATTTTTAACTAAGGCAAAATTTAGTGTAAAAACGGGGGTAAAATGACAGGCTCACCAACCTAATACTGCTGGAGGTCTGTCTGTCTAGCTTCTCAGTCTTATCTACCACTCCAACATGGGAAGAGAGGGGATCCTAAGAAAGTACATTGAATAAAAATTTATTGAGCATTAGTTACATGCTAGATGATGTGGGAAACAAAGGCAGAAGAAAAATTATTAAATTTCCTTACTACGTACAGCCCATTGACAAGTCCTTGAAGCAGGCAGAGTGACATTCCTCTAGGGACTCAACTGCCTCAATGTTAATACTTTGCTAAGGGCAAAAGGCAATCCTAGCCTGAGGCCCCCATCCCCTACCAGGATCCTGTAAGTCTACTTTAACTCATAAGAATTCCTTCAGAAACTTCCTTTATCCATGCTTCCAAATTCCTTTGAGATTTATGCTATCCCTACCCCCCTCCCAACTTGAAAGTATATAATCAGCCACTTCTCACCACCCCAGTGCAGCTCCTTCCGCCCACGGGTCCTGTCCGCATGCTTTAATAAAACTACTTTTTTGCACCAAAGACACTGCAAGAATTCTTTCTTGACTGTTCACTCCCAACCTCAACATGTTCACATCAAAGATGACCCCAGGAGCTGAAGAACTTGTTTGAATTTGAGTCTAAATTCCAGATGAAAAAGTTCTGTTTGTGTGTTTTTTACATTCACTTCACCATCTTCATCTGACATTCATTCAGGCTTCAGGATGTGCCCAGCGACTACAGATCATTCGGCTACTCAAATGCTTACATTATGTACTATAGACTACCAGTGAATAGGGTGTTTAGAGTAAATCATTAACTCTGTGTCATCAACAGTAATTACAAAGGAGGTCTCCATAGGCTGAACATAAGGAAAACCTCTGCAGAGAGGGGAATGGTATTAGCAAAGCCATAACAGTGGAATGATACAGCTGAAAATTGTGGTGTGTGCTTGTTGGAAGGTGAGGAGCTCAGGTTGCTGACTCCATAATGGCATCTTTTCCCCTGAGGATAAATGTCCTCTTCCAGATAAATCATGGAGTGAAAAGAACAAAGACTTTATCCATCTTTGTCGTTCACATTCACATTTAAAGACTTCATACTTGTTTGCATCATAGAAGAGGATTTCCTTTTGTTGGAAAAATCTTAAATTGCTAAGGCTGGGACACTCATATTTCCTCACAATGCAAGTCTTCTATAAACCATGATTTGTGGTCACAAAGGGGTTTCTTTGTTTCTTGGATGTTCTAGAGAGGCCAGAATTTCAACAATTACTGTGTAAGAATTAGTCTTGCCCGAGTTGAGTTGGCTACTTGAGAGGCTTAGCTCCATGTCTATCGGCTGAGGTGAAATGTGTTGCTTCTGTGATATGTCCGTATCTGCAAGCAGACAGAACAGAAGACCTTCAGGAGACTAGAGCTTCTGAGAGCGAGGTGAGAGGATTTGTGCATGAAGACAGTGGGCTGCCATCCATGCTGGGAGTGGGTGAGGTTTCTCTTTATATTATTATGAAATATAGCAACCGTAAATATAGAACAAGTTGTTTCCTTCCAAAATGACATTTTGCTGCAAATTTTCTGCCAAGTTTTGTGTCTTGTGAAGGACTTGCTTGACTTCTTTCTCTTGAAACTGATTTGAGCCCTAGAGTCTCCATTTTAGCCCCAGTGTCATGATTTTGCTACTTAGAGGCATTCCATTTTCACAACTTAGTGACATGCTTATGAGAAACAATGGACTGAATTGCTCAACAGTTAATTTATATTAATTTTGAGAAATATTTGTCAGTTTTCAATTATGTTAATAAAGACATTTTAGTTTGAGATTGGGATATCCTATCAAATAAAAGATTTTACTATCTTCTGCCAAAAAAAAAAAAAATCTTTTCCAAAAGAACAGAAAGGATTTTGAAAGAGCCCCAGTGTTTAAACATCTTTTTGTTTTTAAGATTTATTTATTTATTTGAGAGAGAGAGAACATGAGCAAGGGGTGGGCAGAGGGAGAGGAGAGAGAGAGAGAGAGAGAGAGAATCCTCAAGCAGACTCCCCACTGAGCATGGAGTCCAACACAGGGCTCGATCCCAGGACCCTGAGATCATGACCTGAGCCGAAATCAAGAGTTGGACACTCAACCAACTGAGCCACCAGGTACCCCTAAAATCTCTTTAATTGAAATTCTCTAAAGTATGGCTTCCAATTTAATGGGGCACTATATGGCAACATTGCTCCCAGGTAATGGCCATTCCCAAATATCATGACATTAAAGCATGGAATAAAGAATGTTCTGTGACAACTTTATAATATATTGCATACACAAATTGAGGTAATGATAGCTAGGTATTTTGTACTAATGGATTCATTATATTAGTTCATGGTATGTAAAACACAGATGCCAGCTCTCCTTTCACCCAGTGTCAAAAACTACATAATTACAAAAGGATACATTGAAATAAAAAGTTGGTGAGACTGTTTGCTTCCTATCATAATTTTATTCAAATAAAGTCAAATATTTCATTGAAATTTAAAATGAGAATAGATAGGTTTTTGTGATTAGAAATATGAGAGAATCAGAATTCAAATTCTGGCTTTGCCTCACAAACTTTCAGACTCTCAATTTTCTCACTGACCCATATGAAGATTACAGTACCTATGTTCTGTGTTACTGCAAAAGTTAAATAAGTATTGTAAAGACTTATCCATAGTGTTTGGCATTTGGTCATTATAGAATGGTGATTGTTATTAGTATTATTATTAAGGTTCCAATAGGCTTGAGACATTCTTATAGGTTTTTTTTTGTATGTTATTTTCCAATGGAAATTTGTCCATGTATCTGTTACCTATTGCTACATAATTAATCATTCCAAAACTCAGTAGCCTTAACCAGCAAGTAATTATTATTACTCATATACACACTGAGTAGATGCTAGGATTTGGATAATTTAGTGTGGACTTGTCAGAGAGGCTCTGCTTCTTACTACCTATTTTTGGGTCCCCAGGTTCTTCTTCTCCTCCTGGGAATAGTGGCCTATGCAGCCATGTTTTTCTCATGGAGGAGGCAGATTTGAAAGGGAGTGAGTGAAATAACATAAAGCCTGAGGCTCAGTATTGGCTCAAGGTCACTGTTAGCTACTTGTCATTGGTCAAATATGGCCAAGCCCAAAATCAAGGAGCAGTGAGGAACACCATACACACAAATTAGGCCATAGCACTGTTGAGATTAGTAAGTGTTGAGGACAAAAATTCAATTCACCTCAATCCATACTCATCAAGGAAAAAAAAAAGCCCAGATGAAAGTGATTCCTGTGTACAACATATTGAACTTCCCAAGGGGTCCAATGGGTACTGGCCCAGTGTCATATAGAGCTGTCTGTCTCTGCCTAAAAGGACCTAAGCCATGTTATTTGCCAAGTTCCATACCCCTGGTCTTTTTCTCTCTAATCTTGGAAATGTAAGAGGAAATACATCAGTATTTAATCAGAAGGCTCTTGGAATAAGAATACTGTCTTGTGAAACTCTCTCTTGCCATGTTGTTCATATGTATTAGTTTTTGCTACTTTATTCATGTCACTATTTTTTCACTTATGACAGTGTTCTAAATGATTGTTTTTGTGTCATTTTTTTCTTCATTTACTAATTTTTTAATTTATTCATTCACCATTATTGGCTGTCTGCTATACATAACTTTTCCCATAGGTAAATAAGTTGAATGGTTGAATGAGTTACTGGCACCAGCCTTCTTGAAGCTTGCATTTTAGCAGTGAGTAGAGACATTTAAAAAATTAAAAATTGCACAAATAATACTAAACTACAACTGGAAAAATGCTACAACTGAGAAGTAAAGAGCACAATGAAAGAAATGACAGAAGGAACTGAAGTAGTCTGGGAATTTATAAAACACTTCTTAGCCAAGACTGACAGTTGAACTAAGTCCTCAAGCACTGATATCCAATAGAAATATAATTCAAGCCACATATTAAATTTTAAATTTTTAGTAGCTATATTGAAGAAAGAAAAGAGTGAAACTGATTTTAATATCTTTAACTGAATATATCTAAAATGTTATCATTTCTACATGTACTCATTATAAAAATTAGTAATATTTAGAATGTTTTTTATATTAAGTGTTTGAAATCTGCTGTATATTTTAGCACATCTCAAAGCACATTTCAATTCTGACTGGCCACATATCAAATGCTCAATAGCCATATGGCTAGTGGCTACCATGTCAGCCAGCACTGCTTTAAGGTAGTAATCAGGCAAACTAAGGAAGAGAAATTTTGCAGAAAGAGAGAATATTTTAGTAAATGCAAAATCTCTGAGACAAGGTAGCAAAATGTATTAGAGAAACTCAAACAGCCTATCTTGCGTTGAGTTTAAGTTTCAGGCAAAGTGGCACAAAATGGAGTTAAATCACATGGGGTCTTAGTGGCCATGTTAACATTGTGCTTTTTATACTAAGTGTTATGAGAGGTAATTGAAAGGTTTAAGTAGGGTATACATGGCCTCATTTGCAATTCAAAGTGATTGCTTTTGCTGCAGTAGGGAGAAAGGATTGAAGGGGATAGGAGTGGTATGGCGTTAAAGGTAGCATTTGCTGTCGTCTGGGTGAGAGCACATGACAGGATGGACTAGGGAATGTCAGGAAAGAGATGTGGATGGACAAGTTACTTAGGAGATAAAATCAGTTAGCCTTTTTTTTTTTTTTTTTTTGAGATGACTTAGAAGAATGAAAGATAGTTGCTTTGTTTCTGGCTTTCGCACAGAGATAAATGTTGTACCAAATTTGAGGAACAGAAATGGTTAACTAAGAACTGGACATGTAAAGTTTTAAGAGCCTATTAAATTATTTAGTTGGATAACTAGAGATATCTAGTGGGGAACTAGATAGGCAGGCCTTGGGCCCAAATAAACAGTCTGGGCTAGACTTTTGAATTTGAAAGGAACCAGCACTGTTCATTGCAGGTTCTCAGTACTTGGAGGCAGCTCGCTTGGGCACCACATGATGTAGGAAAGAGGATGTTAGGGTTTGAGGCCGACAGCCAAGAAAGAATTCTTGAGATGTCTTTGGTGCAAAAGGTGATTTTATTACAGCATGGGGACAGGACCCGTGGGCAGAAAGAGCTGCACTGGGGTCATGAGCAGTGGCCCATTATATATTTTGAAGTTGGGAAGGGGTTAGGGATAGCGTTAAGTCTCTAAGGAATTTTAAAAGCAAGGTTTCCAGGATGTTGAGGGGGCTAGCTATTGTTGGGAAAAGGTCATTTATTACCATCTAGTAAAACCTTAGTCATGAGACCCTTCAGATGTATAAGGGTGGGCCATATGCTTGGGGGATGATTGCTAACATATATCTTGGGGGAGTAGACATAAAGGAAATTTCCAAAGGAATTTTTATATGTTAAAGGAGACTTACAGTGTCCTGGATGTCAGACTAATGTTAAGCTAAAGTATTAACATGGAGGTAGTTGAGTTCCTAGAGAAGGTCAGTCTGCCTGTCTTAAGGACTTGTCAATGGGCTGTAAGTTGTAGGAAATTTAATTTTTTTTCTATATTTCTTTTGCCTTTGTTCTCCACATCAATCTTGTCCCAGAATATATAAAGAGATGACTCAAATGACTATTCCCTTGGGAGAAAATATATCACCCCCACTCATATCCACATGAGAATTACTAGGGAATATTGGGAACATCATAATTTTTACCAAACTGAATTACTCATTTCCTGTTCAAACTGGATTATTGATTTCGCTCACATCTTACTTCACAGACATGCAGGTTTCTCTGCCCCATGGTGACTTAAATGGAGAAAAAAACACCTTTTCTTTCATGTCACCAGTATCTAATCTATATCTAAATAGATATTTCTTAATATTATATCTTAAAAGAGAACATACATTTAAACTTTTATTTATTTATTTATTTAAATAAATAAATAAATAAGTTTATTTTATTTTTAATTAGCTTTTTAAAATTTTTTATTGTTATGTTAATCATCATACATTACATCATTAGTTTATGATGTAGTGTTCCATGATTCATTATTTCTGCATAACACCCACTGCTCCACACAGAATGTGCCTCTTTAATACCCATCACCAGGCTAACACATCCCCCCAACTCCTCCCCTCTAGAACCCTCAGTTTGTTTTTCAGAGTTCATCGTCTTGCATGGTTTGTCTCCCCCTCTGACTTAGTCCCCTTCGTTTTTCCCCTCCTGCTATCTTCTTTTTTTTTCCTTAACATATATGGCATTATTGGTTTCAGAGGTACAGATCTGTGATTCAACAGTCTTGCACAATTCACAGCGCTCACCATAGCACATACCCTACCCAATGTCTATCACCCAGGCACCCCATCCCTCCCACCCACCCACCACTCCAGCAACCCTCAGTTTGTTTCCTGAGATTAAGAATTCCTCATATCAGTGAAGTCATATGATACCTGTCTTTCTCTGATTGACTTATTTCTCTCAGCATAACACCCTCTAGTTCCATTCACATTGTTGCAAATGGCAAGACCTCATTCCTTTTGCTGGCTGCATAATATTCTATTGTGTATATATACCACACCTTCTTTATCCATTCATCTGTCGATGGACATTTTGGCTCTTTCCACAGTTTGGCTATTGTGGACATTGCTGCTATAAACATTGGGGTGCACGTACCCCTTCAGATCTCTACATTTGTATCTTTGGGGTAAATACCCAGTAGTGCAATTGCTGGATCGGATGGTAGCTCTATTTTCAACTGTTTGAGGAACCTCCATACTGTTTTCCAGAGGGGTTGCACCAGATTGCATTCCCACCAAGAGTGTAGGAGGGTTCCCCTTTCTCTGCATCCCCGCCAACATCTGTTGTTTCCTGACTTGTTAATTTTAGCCATTATGACTGGTGTGAGGTGGTATCTCATTGAGGTTTTGATTTGGAGTTCCCTGATGCTGAGTGATGTTGAGCACTTTTTCTTATCTGTTGGCCATTTGGATGTCTTCTTTGGAAAAATGTCTGTTCATGTCTTCTTCCCATTTCTTGATTGGATTATTTGTTCTTTGGTGTTGAGTTTGAGAAGTTCTTTATAGATTTTGGATACTAGCCCTTTATCCAATATGTCATTTGCAAATATTTTCTCCCATTCTGTCGGTTGTCTTTTGGTTTTGTGGACTGTTTCTTTGGCTGTGCAAGAGCTTTTTATCTTGATGAAATCCCAATAGTTCATTTTTGCCCTGGCTTCCCTTGCTTTTGGCGATGTTTCTAGGAAGAAGTTTCTGCGGCTGAGGTCGAAGAGGTTGCTGCCTGTGTTCTCCTTTAGGATTTGGATGGACTCCTGTCTCACGTTTAGGTCTTTCAACCATTTGGAGTCTATTTTTGTGTGTGGTGTAAGGAAATGGTCCAGTTTCATTCTTCTGCATGTGGCTGTCCAATTTTCCCAACACCATTTGTTGAAGAGACTGTCTTTTTTCCATTGGACATTCTTTCCTGCTTTGTCAAAGATGAGTTGACCATAGAGTTGAGGGTCCATTTCTGGGCTCTCTATTCTGTTCCATTGATCTATGTGTCTGATTTTGTGCCAGTACCATATTGTCTTAATGATGACAGCTTTGTAATAGAGCTGGAAGTCCGGAATTCTGATGCCGCCAGCTTTGCGTTTCTTTTTCAATATTCCTCTGGCTATTTGGGGTCTCTTCTGGTCCCATACAAATTTTAGGATTATTTGTTCCATTTCTTTGAAAAAAGCGGATGGTATTTTGATGGGGATTGAATTGAATGTGTAGATTGCTCTAGGTAGCATTGACATCTTCACAGTATTTGTTCTCCAATCCATGAGCATGGAACGTTTTTCCATTTCTTTGTGTCTTCTTCAATTTCTTTCCTGAGTATTTTATAGTTTTCTGAGTACAGATCCTTTGCCTCTTTGGTTAAATTTATTCCTAGGTATCTTATGGTTTTGGGTGCAATTGTAAATGGGATCGACTCCTTAATTTCTCTCTCTTCTGTCTTGTTGTTGGTGTATAGGAATGCCACTGATTTCTGTGCATTGATTTTATATCCTCCCATTTTACTGAATTCCTGTATGAGTTCTAGCAGTTTTGGGGTGGAGTCTTTTGGGTTTTCCACATAAAGTATCATATCATCTGCAAAGAGTGAGAGTTTGACTTCCTCTTTGCCGATTTGGATGCTTTTGATTTCTTTTTGTTGTCTGATTGCTGTGGCTAGGTCTTCTAGTACTATGTTGAATAAAAGGGTGATAGTGGACATCCCTGCCATGTTCCTGACCTTAGGGAGAAAGCTCTCAGTTTTTCACCATTGAGAATGATATTCGCTATGGGTTTTTCATAGATGGCTTTTATGATATTAGGTATGTACCTTCTATGCCTACACTCTGAAGAGTTTTGATCAAGAAAGGATGCTGTTCTTTGTCAAATGCTTTTTCTGCATCTGTTGAGAGGGTCATATGGTTCTTGTTCTTTTATTAATGTATTGTATCACGTTGATTGATTTGCAGATGTTGAACCAACCTTGAAGCCCAGGGATAAATCCCACTTGGTCGTGGTGAATAATACTTTTAATGTACTGTTGGATCCTATTGGCTAGTGTCTTGGTGAGAATTTTTGCAGCCATGTTCATCAGGGATATTGGTGTATAATTCTGCTTTTTGATGGGGTTTTCGTCTGATTTGGGGATCAAGGTAATGGTGGCCTCATAAAACAAGTTTGGAAGTTTTCCTTCCATTTCTATTTTTTGGAACAGTTTCAGAATAATAGGTAATAATTCTTCTTTAAATGTTTGGTAGAATTCCCCTGGGAAGCCATCTGGGCCTGGGCTCTTGTTTGTTGGGAGATTTTTGATGACTGCTTCAATTTTCTTAGTGGTTATAGGTCTGTTCAGCTTTTCTATTTCTTCCTGGTTCAGTTGTGGTAGTTTATACATCTCTAGGAATGCATCCATTTCTCCCAGATTATGTAATTTGCTGGCATATAGTTGACATAATATGTTCCTATAATTGTATTTGTTTGGTGTTGGTTGTGATCTCTCCTCTTTCATTCATGATTTTATTTATTTGGGCCATTTCTCTTTTCTTTTTGATAAGTCTGGCCAGGGGTTTATCAATCTTGTTAATTCTTTTAAAGAACCAGCTCCTAGTTTCCTTAATCTGTTCTACTGTTCTTTTGGTTTCTATTTTATTGATTTCTGCTCTGATCTTTACTATTTCTCTTCTCCTGCTGGGTTTAAGCTTTATTTGCTGTTCTTTCTCTAGCTCCTTTAGGGGTAGGGTTAGGTTGTGTATTTGAGACCTTTCTTGTTTCTTGAGAAAGGTTTGTATTGCTATGTACTTTCCTCTTCGGACTCCCTTTGCCGTATCCCAAAGATTTTGAACAGTTGTGTTTTCATTTTTATTTGTTTCCATGAATTTTTTTAATTCTTTAATTTCCTGGTTGACCCATTCATTCTTTAGTAGGATGTTCTTTAGCATCCATGTATTTGAGGTTTTTCCCACTTTCCTCTTGTGATTGAGTTCTAGTTTCAAAGCATTGTGGTCTGAAAATATGCAGGAAATGATCCCAATCTTTTGGTACCAGTTGAGACCTGATTTGTGACCTAGGATGTGATCTATTCTGGAGAATGTTCCATGGGCACTAGAGAAGAATGTGTATTCCGTTGCTTTGGGATGGAATGTTCTGAATATGTCTGTGAAGTTCATTTGGTCCAGTGTGTCATTTAAAGTCTTTATTTCCTTGTTGATCTTTTGCTTAGATGATCTGTCAATTTCAGTGAGGGGGATGTTAAAGTCCTCTACTATTATTGTATTGTTGTCAATGTGTTTCTTTGATTTTGTTATGAATTGGCTTGTATAATTGGCTGCTCCCATGTTAGGGGCATAGATATTTACAATTGTTAGATCTTCTTGTTGGATGGATCCTTTAAGTAGGATATAGTGTCCTTCCTCATCTCTTATTACAGTCTTTAGTTTAAAATCTAATTTGTCTGATATAAGGATTGCCACCCCAGCTTTCTTTTGGTGTCCATTAGCATGGTAAATGGTTTTCCACTCCCTCACTTTCAGTCTGGGGGTGTCTTTGAGTCTAAAATGAGTCTCTTGCAGACAGCATATCAATGGGTCTTGTTTTTTTATCCAATCTAATAGCCTGTGTCTTTTGATTGGGGCATTTAGCCCACTTACATTCAGGGTAACTACTGAAAAATATGAATTTAGTGCCATTGTTTTGCCTGTAAGGTGACTATTACTGTATATTGTCTGTGTTCCTTTCTGGTCTATGTTACTTTTAGGCTCTCTCTTTGCTTAGAGGACCCCTTTCAATATTTCTTGTAGGGTGTGTTTTGTGTTGGCAAATTCCTTTAGTTTCTGTTTGTCCTGGAAGTTTTTATCTCTCCTTCTATTTTTAATGACAGCCTAGCTGGATATAGTATTCTTGGCTGCATATTTTTCACATTTAGTGCTCTGATGATATGCCAGTCCTTTCTGGCCTGCCAGGTCTCTGTGGATAGGTCTGTTGCCAATCTAATGTTTCTACCATTGTAGGTTACAGACCTCTTTTCCTGAGTTGCTTTCAGGATTTTCTCTTTGTCTCTGAGACTTGTAAGTTTTACTATTAGATGTCGGGGTGTTGACCTATTTTTATTGATTTTGAGGGAAGTTCTCTGTGCCTCCTGGATTTTGATGCCTGTTTCCTTCCCCAAATTAGGAAAGTCCTCTTCTATAATTTGCTCCAGTATACCTTCTGACCCTCTCTCTTTTTTCTTCTTCTAGGATCCCAATTATTCTAATACTGTTTCATTCTTATGTTATCACTTTTCTCTCGAATTCTGCCCTCGTGATCCAGTAGTTGTTTATCTCTCTTTTTCTCAGCTTCCTTATTCTCCATCATTTGGTCTTCTATATCACTAATTCTCTCTTCTGCCTTATTTATCCTAGCAGTTAGAGCTTCCATTTTTGATTGCACCTCATTAATAGCCTTTTTGATTTTGACTTGCTTGGATTTTAGTTTCTTTATTTCTCCAGAAAGGGAGAAATCTTCCAGTATCTTCCATGTATCTTCCATGCTTTATTCAAGCCCAGCTAGTATCTTTATAATCATCACTCTGAACTCTAGTTCTGACATCTTACTAATGTCCATATTGATTATGTCCCTGGCAGTCGGTACTGACTCTTATTCTTTTTTTTGAGGTGAGTTTTTGCATCTTGTCATTTTGCCCAGAGGAGAACAGATGAATGAGAGAACAAAATGCTAACAGGGTAACAACAACCCCCAGAAAAATATAGACTAAACAAGTCAGAAGGGACCTGAAACCAGGGGGAAAGAAAGGGAAAGAAAGAAAAAAGAAGAAAAAAAAAAAAGAGAGAGAGAAAGAAAAAAAAGAAGAATATGATCAAATCTGATCAGGATGGTGAATAGATCAGTGCCACACACTAGATTTTGGGCATATTTTGGTCTGTTAGAAGAAACTGCCTCCCAAAATTTTAAAGAAAGAAAAACTTATGTATATACAAAAATAAGGGTAAATACAATGAAGGGATGGCATATGACTGTAAAGATGAAAATTATAAAAGATTTTATAAAAGGAATTGATATGAAATTGGTTGAGAAAAGAAAGAAGAGAAATTAAAAAATAAAAAACAGGGAGAGAATGTGATCAGGCAGGAGTCTAGAACAAAGTCATAGGCTAGAGATTTAGGGTATATTTTGTTAGAAGAAACTGTATCCCAAAATTTTAAAGAGAGAACAACTTACATATATGCCAAAAATAAGGTTAACTACAATGAAGGGATAGAATATGACTCTAAAATTGAAAAATAAAAAAAGATTTTTAAAAAAGGGATTGATAAGATGTTGGTTGAAAAAGGGAAAAAGAAAAATTAAAAGAAAATAGAAAAAGAAAAAAAAGAAAATTAAAAAAATTAACTTTGAAAGATTAAAGAATCATGGGGGGAAAAGCCATGAATTCTATGTGCTGTATTCCCCTAGTGCTGGAGTTCTGTCATTCTCATTGATTGGTAAACTTGGTCTTGGCTGGCTGTTTTTTTTTTTTTTTTTAAAGATTTGATTTATTTGACAAAGAGAGACACAGCGAGAGAGGGAACACAAGCTGGGGGAGTGGGAAAGGGAGAAGCAGGCTCCCCACTGAGCAGGGAGCCCAATGCAGGGCTCGATCCCAGGACTCTGGGATCATGACCTGAGCCAAAGGCCGACGCTTAACAACTGAGCCACCCAGGCGCCCCTTGGCTGGCTGTTCTTGCTGATCTTCTGGGGGAGGAGCCTCTTGCCGTGGTTCCTAAATGTCTTTGTCGGAGGCGTCATTGCCCCACCCTTGCTGGGGTCTGGGCTAAGCAATCTGCTCAGGTTTGCTCTTGGGAGCTTTTGTTCCCTGCAAGCTTTCTGTACAGCTTTGGAGGACGAGAGTGAAAATGGCGTCCTCCCAATCTCCGTCCTGGAGGAGCTGAGAACTCGGGGGCCTTCTCCTCAGTGAGCCCCCAGAGAAAAGCAGTCACTCACTCCCGTCTCCCTGGTCTCCAGCCGCACTCTGTGCTCACCGGCCTGTGACCGAGCATTTCTATCTCTGGCACACGACCCCGTGTGGAGTCTCCAAACCAGCAGATCCTTGCAGTGCACTCCTGTGCCGCTCGTCCTGGGCGAGGAAGGGGAGTCTCCCAGATCTGCCTCTTGTTGGGTCCCTGCTGGAGAAGCAGTGGCCCGACTGTGTCGCTGATCACAGTTTATGGCAACCCTGAGCTGAGAGCCCACTTCTCGGCTCCATCTTTGCAGCCGGCTTCCCTATTCCTATAGCTGGTAGCTCTGCCACACTCAGGCACCCCCAGTCTTTCTGTGACCACAAGAGTCCTGAGACCACACTGCCCCAGTGAGGGTTTTACTCCCACTTAGCCACTGAAGTGATGTCCTTCAGCGGAGCAGACTTCTAAAAGTTCTGATTTTGTGCTCCACGGCTCTACTACTTGCCAGTAGTGGCTGACCGAGGCCCCCTACCCCCAAGGTCTATCTTCCCATATATCACCTCAGATTCACTTCTCCGCACATCCTACCTTCCAGAAAGTGGTCGCTTTTCTCTTCAGAGATTTGCTGCTATTCTTTTCTTCGATCTCTTGGTGAGTTTGTAGGTGTTCAGAATGGTTTGATCCCTATCCAGCTGAATTCCTGGGACCATATGAAATTTAGGTCTCTTACTCCTCTGCCATCTTGCTCTTCCCTCAGTCCCTATCTTTCTTGGTTAACTTTGCCAATCTTGCAAAGCGGACATACAAATTTTACAGTAAGTTTGCCAAGTTCCATGAAAAAAATATCCAGAATAATTTTAATTGAAATTATAGTAAGTCCATAGGCTATTTTGAGAACTGATCTTTTTACCATATTTATTATCTATGAGTATAGAATATTTCAGCTTTTTCCTTTAACACCTAAAGGTGTCTTTTTAATAATTTTCTAATGTTTTGTCCATTTCTGATTCAGTTTATGCATGGATTTTGGTGCCATTTTAAAGAAATGTATATATTTTGTTTGCATTTAGAATTAGTTATTGTTGTTTCATAGGAGAATTTTGGGTTTTTGTATACTGATCTCAAATCTTGTTATCTTGTGGTACTTTTTTAAATGGCCCCAAATTTATTGGAAATATTTCTAATGTTTCACAACAATTTATTTTGCTTGCTGAAGATTTTAGATAGAATGACTAAATCAGGTTTTACTTCTTCCTATTCTTGGTGAAATATTTTCATCAGAAATGTAAGTTAAATTTTATAAAATACTTTCCCAATACCTATTGAGATGACAGTGGTGCCTTTCTCTCTAATCTTCAATTAAGTTATATCAATAGATTTTTGAATGCAGTGCCATTCATGAATTCCTATGGTCACATATTTTCATATGTTTACTAAATATTTTTGTTTCTTTTTTGTTGACTTGATTATTCATATTCTTTGTTTTTCTGTTATTTTTATATTTGTAATAACACTTTGTTTATAATGGAAATGAACATTTTGTCATTGTGTGTTGGCAAACATCCTCAATTCTTGTCCTTTTGATTTATGTGATGTGTCTTTGTTTCTATATAATATATAAATATATATTTTCATGTGACAAATTACATATTAAATTATATATTTTATATAGCTTCTTTTCTTTCTACTTTCTTTTCTTTCCTTTTTTCCTCTTTGTTTTCAAAGGCTTCTTCAAAAAGGTTTGCTAGTTATCCCAAACCATTTACAAAGTACTCCATTTATGACCACTAATTTGA
Source organism: Zalophus californianus (assembly GCF_009762305.2). Lineage (NCBI taxonomy): Eukaryota > Metazoa > Chordata > Mammalia > Carnivora > Otariidae > Zalophus > Zalophus californianus. Next base: position 23,375,202 of record NC_045606.1, on the reverse strand, counting down.
AATGTCATCTTTGCCATTTGCTAAATTCTCATACATATTATACATATTGGGATACATTTCCCAATGTACTATACTTAACACCAAACTCTCAATCCTATATTCTTTCATTGATATCTATACTTTTTAGCTGCCTACCTTTGACATGCTAGATTTCCCCCAGGTATTTCAGTTTTTAACTTCTAAGTGAACAATTAATCACTTTGTAAATTTCTCAATGACATTTTCATAGTTTAAAGCAAGAGAATTGTTACTTTTTGACTATTACATCTATAAAAATGAGACATTCTATTTTATATATTCAATGCTTTCTTTTGTTCCCTAATAGAGTTTTAAAGCTTAATCCATACAGTTTCTGAAACTTTCATGTTGAGTGTATTCTTTGGAATTTAATTCTTGTGTCACTATTTTTTTTTATTTTAATTTCTAACAGGTTACTTTTTCACATACAGGCAAATTATTATTTTTTAAATACTATCATTTAAACAAATCATGTCACCTACTACCTGTATTGTTTTCAATATATTTTTACTTGATATTTGTCTAGAATTTGTTTTTGATGGTTGGGAGAAATGGGAAAAATATACAGGACAACTTATTTTAGTATAAGATATGAAATTTAAATTTAGCCACCCTTGTTCTTACAATTTCTGAGCCATTGTTGCCCTGGGAATTTCTCCCTGAAGGGTTCTTCTCCTGGGTACACAGCTTTTTGCCATCCTGTTGGGTCTACATATTTTTCCCAGTCCCATTTTCTCTCATTTCCCTTTGTACCATTGGACTCTTACCAACTTTTCTGTAGATACTTTCCCCAAAATAAGAAATTCTTTATTTCCAACAAGTTATCTTCCTGTCATTTTTATACAAACCTAATCATGCCTTTGAAACTACATTTCCAAAACCAGTCTCTTCAAAACAAATCAAGTTGTTTTATTCAATGAAAGATTGTGAATTTTCTCTGAGAAATTCTGTCATATACTTTGAACTGGCAGTGGAATATTGGGGGGGTGCATCTGTTTTTCAGAATACTTTCAAATAACAGAGATGTATGCAAACCACTGTAAGGCCCAAGGGGAACTAACTAGCACAACTACCCATGATACTGGTCTCAATCCCACCAGGAACCAAGGCTTATACTAATATCATACCATTCTAGCACTTAAATTTTGAACGAAGAGGGGCACATGGTGCTCAGTCAGTTAAGCATCCAATTTTTTATTTCAGCTCTGGTCATGATCTCAGGGTTGTGAGATTAAGCTCCAGGCTGGGCACGGAGCCTGCTTAAGATTCTCTCTCCCTTTCCCTCTGCCCCACCCCATCCTTTGCCGGTGCTCTCAAAAAACAAAACATAATAAAACAAACAAACAAAAACCAGCAACAACCAAAAACAACTTAGTTCCTACAGAAAAACTGTCAAAGAAGACTTGATGCACCCAAACAAAGACCTGCACCCATTCTTGAACTTATTGCTGTGTCCTATGTGGAATCCAAGTTAGTTATCCAAGCTGTGGGCAACGTGTCTAACACTGTATCACAGGGAGTGGGCAGGGTCATTTGGACTTAAACCATATAAAAAATAGGGGCACATTATTCAAAGCAGAGGAAGGGTGGTAGACTGACACAATCAACAAATGTGCACTATCATAGATGTGTTAGAGATTTAAAATAAGGCATATTATGGAGGGTCACTCCAGTGTATAAAAATTATTTTGGAGAATTCAAGTAAGTCACACTTTCATAAACTCATAATACCATTAATAATAAGCACTGCAGATATGAACTATCATCTATTCATTAAACGGATAGTTAAGAGTTATTTTTTGAGCACCTAATTTATACCAGAAACTGTTTTAGCTATTGTGATTAGAGTCCTGAGCTAGCCATAAATGAATTCATCTTTCACAAAGCTTACAGTGTTTTAAAGTATATTAATATTGTTTTAGATGCAAACATTAGAAACCCAATTTGAACCAGTTCAAGAAAAGGAAACAAAGAGAGAGCGAGACCACAAATATTTCCTTCACTTTGTATGTGATAGTTCAGGCACCTCCATTCTTTCTAATTCCAAAATTCCCAAAGAGCCTCTAGGACTATTAGTGAAATGATTACTATGGAACCAATTCTCCAAGGTGAGAAAGGGGCAAAAATTTGGGTCGTCACAGCTACTGCTGCAAACAAACAGATGGGAATAGGAAGAAGTTACCAGAAGAGGGTGTAAACACTACTATTCAATGGATGTCCACTACAATTTTTTGTGAAGCACTTTGTGATAAGGAAAATATAGGATCTTTAGAAGTACATAGTGCTGAAAAAGGTAAAAGAGCTCTTACTTTTTTAGGGAAAACTGAAGACCTCTCAGTCAAAGTAATGTTTCCATTAACTCTTAAAGAAATAAGTAGCCTATCCAGGTGTCTTAATTTGGGGTTAGCCTGCAGTGTCCCCATGGAATTTCTAATTGCAACTGAAATTTCATTGAAGCAAAATTATAAAACTTTTTCCTCTGGAATTAATTCTTCTCTAGTGCAATGCCTATCAGACTTTAATGAGTGTATAATCATCTGGGCTGTCTTGCTAAAATGCAGATTCTATTATCAAGGTTCTGGGGTGGGGATTCTGCATTTCCTTAAGCTGCTAGGTGATGCTGGTGCATAGGCTACACTTGAGTTACAAGGTCTAGGTATTTTGAGTAATTATTTACATTTTGGAGATTAATAGGCTACCTAATGCCTTAAACCATGAAGAACAATCACCATGTAATGGGTACTGGATGAATAAATTAAGTGACAACAGAATGAAGCATAATCAGACTTTTTAAAATCAAAAGTCAAGTATCTTAAGGCTTGGATATTGGATAATTGCAGTCAATGCTATGACATATAAAATAGTTTTTCTTTGACATCTGGGGGTACCCACTGTAAATAAAGCAATTTTTTCATACCATATTATTTTTAAATCTGATTTTATGCCATTTGATTCTTTGCAATTATGTTCAGTGTCTTCTAGTGGTCTTCTGAAGAAAAAATAAATATATATTTTTTATATCCTCCAGAGTTCACACAAACACCTCCTTACAATCTCCCTTCCTTTTCTTAGCTGATTTTCTGAGCATATGAAGCTAATTTGGTAGGACAGATTTAAATATACATTTACTTGCATTCAGAAGTCAATATCTAACAAATCATGAAAGAATATCATAATATCTTCTTATAAACTATGAAATCCCCTGTATAAAATAAGACTAGTAATTGAGAAATAGTAGTATTTGTTTTGACTAATAAATCAAAATTAATTTATAATTAATACTTAGTGTAGTAAGTCTGGTTCCCAAGAAGCAGAATACAAGGTGAATATTTGCATACAAGTTTTTTCTTAGAGAATGCTCCCAGAAAAAAAAAAAAACACTGACAAGGAAGGAGAACTGAGCAGAGGGAGAAGATGAACTATGCACAATTACAAAAGAAGCCCTAGAAGAACACATGGGTAGCTCTGAAGCTGACCCTTAGAAATGCTCTGAATTAAAGCAAGGGGGTAGACTTTTATTTCCCTGCCCATTTTTTGAGGGCAATTTTCTGGGAAGAATTTAGCTGTGAACCATCAACTGCCAACACTCTTAAAAATTGTGGGAATGAGTGCCTCAGTCCTAAAAGAGGATCTGAGTGAGACACCCCATCATCCACTGTAGAACACATGTTGCACACACCCATTTCTTCCCTACTGCTCACTATAATCACCCCCTTATTCATACCTCTGTTGATCTAGGTTAGTTACCTGGTGGATAATCCATATGCTCATTTCTGAGGGGTCTGAGCCCTATAACTGTCTCCTTTTCAGGCATGACTGCTACATTTGTTGATTATTGTCCAAAATAGCCAAGACAATACCCAAACGACTCCCCAGTGGATTGCCTGCATCCTACTTATTGCCTACATCCTATTTATTCCTGGTCCCATTTTATAACAACAGCCTTACTTCTCCAAGGTTATTTGCCCTGGCCAGGATAATGACTCCATCCCTTGCCTACTGGTTTCTTCGTAACCAGGTGGCAACTATAGCTTAAAGTTTATGAGATCCTTTCTACCACACTTTTGTACATAGCAGAGCAGCTCCTTCACTGAGATCTCTTGAAAGCGAGCCCTCAATACAAGGGTTTGTAAAAAAAACAATAAATAAATAAATAAATAAATAAATAAATAAATAAATAAAAAGAAAAAAAATGAATGAGATCCTTTCTGTGTTCCCTAGTACAAAGAAAGATTCTCTCCCTGGAAACCTGTATGCATATACACATTAGAACCTAGAGCTGCAGTGGTGGAAAGTGGAAAGTATATTTGTGCTCCACAATGAGACACTGCATTAAGTGGGACTACTCCTTCTTCTACTTCTTTGTTTCCTGTACCCATCTATTTAACATCTACAGGACACTATATTAATTTGTGGTGTATAATAATTAATTTAGTGAATTTACTGTGTCTTGGAAAATGTCACTGCATTCTTTCAGGGCATTATTTGCAAGCAAGGACCTTGGCTGTGCCTTCTAAGAATGTTCCATTACTCTGCCTCCCCAGAAACTTCTGATGGTTTTATATGTGATAAGATGAGTATAGCCAATGGTCATATACCCACAGTTGCTTGTCCTTTGCTGTAAAGAGGTCCATTGTTTCATGTGATGTAGGTAAGATCCCATACTAATGAATCAAACATTCTATAAGTCCTGGAATAGTGGTTTGGTTGAGGCATTATGGACAGGAAAGACAAGTCTATGCTATAGTAAATGAAGCTAGAATGTTGTCTCTTCCAGAGTGGAAGCAGTTGAATGTGATCAATTTTTTACAAGTGTTTCCTGATACCCCTTGGGAAATTGTACTAAGTTATGGCTTCAGCCTTGATCTTTTTCTAGCATGTTGAATATTTAGTACAGAAGTAGTTAAACCAGTCTTGCTGAGTGGAAACCCATTATGTTGAACCAATGCTTAACACTATGGCTAGTCTGTTCATGAGCCTGTTGTGTCAGAGTATAGTATGAGTGACTGATGGCAGGGGCAGACTGAGGTCTACTTAGCCAAGTCATCTGTGTATTTGATTATTGGGTTATTCTTCTATAGAGAGTGCAATCTAGCAGGACCTAGGTTGTGGTACATGGTGCTTCCCATTTAGTGCCCAGTCCCAATAGTCCAACCACAGCCTACTACCCAGACATTCCTGCCTCTAATCTTTTGACCATTCTCCTTCCAGGTCCATGAACAGCCAACCAAGTGGGGACTGTAAGGCCATACATGTGAGCTGGATAGACATACTATTGTAACATTGGTGGATAACATGGGCAGTAGCTTTCATGTGTCCAGTTTTCCAAGTATAGTATTTCCCAAACTTAGGGCAGATATATTAAAACATTCTAAATTCCAGACTAATGAATATACTGATCCACAAGTCACATAGCATGAATGTCCAGAGATAATTTATAATTAATGACTTATATTGCATCACTCTTATAATGAATAAAAATATAGTATTGCATATTAGCTTTGATTTACATGGAAGATGCATTCAGTGAAGATGAATTCCCTTAATTCTTTTTAAAATAATGAAGAAAATTTATAGATATCTGTCAAGTAAATATAATAACAGCAAGTTTTTAAAACATAACTTTCACTCATGTATATTTTCCTGAAGTTGTTTTTATTGGAGTTTGATTTTAGGACAAGTTGAAACTTTCAAATAGCACCATCTGGTCATCTATTAGACAGTGACACACAGTAGAGCAGTTTCAAAATGAAAAAGAAATGAAGCAATGCTAAAAAGTAAAGGCAAAATGGTTTCAATTTCCTAAATTTCTGAATTGACAGAAGACTGATTTAGTAACTATGCAACTGGGAAGCATCATATTCTAGACCAGAACCACAATAAAACCAAAATTCACATTTTCAGTAGAAGTGAAAGGTGTGCTATACGATAAATCTAATTCCTGAAAATACTACAGTAGAGGCTAATGGTCTACCAGAAGTCATTTTTCACTATTAAGACAGTGTTTTTAAAACAAATATTGATATTCATACCTAAAATGATAAACTAATTGTCAATTGTTAAATTAACATATAAGTGCATGTATCTGGGTGAAGAATGAGCAGTGGTGTTAGTAAAAGATTTTAATGATAGTCATCTAAAGTCTCTTTCTGTACATACCTGTGAATTACCTGTGAAAGTAAAAGGTGAAGTGTAACTTGGCTGAAAGAAAAAGAAATACCATCTAAGATACAATAAAATCATATGGAACAGGTCTGCTCACTGAAGCATAAGTGGATTAGTAATCCCTCCTGGCTATAGAATGAAAATTCTTATAATAAATGAACTAAACCCTTCTCAAGTATTATCTTTTAAAAATGTTCCTATGGAAAACATCAAACTTACAAATGTGGCAATAATGGTATAGTGAAACTCCATTTACCCACTATTCAGTGTCAGCAATATCAACTCCTGACCCATCTGGTTTTATCTATACCCAACTCATTTCCCCACACCCCTAATTATTTTGAAGTAAATGCCAAATATAACACCTTTCTATGGGTAAATATTTCAGTATGAATCTCTAAAACAGGACTATTTTTCTGACCACAGTAGACCACATTATACACAACTGAAATTTAATAAGTCCATATTATCAACAAATACCCAGTTTACATTTCCTGACTTTGATAACTTTTGTTTGTTTGTTAATGGAGATCCAAATAAGACCTGTAGATTGTAATTGATGGAGATAACTCTTAAATTTCTTGAATTAGAGGTTCACTTTCCTTTATGTGTTTTTCTTGCATTTTTTTATCGATGAAAACTTGTCACTAGTTTAAGATTTTGTTCTTTGTGTCATTATTTAAGTACTATTTAATACATTCTTCTCTCTACTGTAACTGGAAGTAGGGCTGGATAAGATTCTGTGTTTTGTGTGTTTGTTTGTTTTGCAGGAGTACTTCATAGTTGGTGTGTTCATTCTTATTAAGAGGTATATGTGTCTAGTATTTTATGGTGACTAACATAACATAATAAAATCTAAAAAAAAGGAGGTATGTGTGTCTAAAATTACTCTCTTTGTATACTGTCATCACAATCATTTCCTTCATCTACTGAATAGAAATTGTAAATGGGGGGGCGCCTGGGTGGCTCAGTCGTTAAGCGTCTGCCTTCGGCTCAGGTCATGATCCCAGGGTCCTGGGATCGAGCCCCGCATCGGGCTCCCTGCTCCGCAGGAAGCCTGCTTCTCCCTCTCCCACTCCCCCTGTTTGTGTTCCCTCTCTCGCTGTCTCTCTCTCTGTCAAATAAATAAATAAAATCTTTAAAAAAAAAAAAGAAATTGTAAATGGTAATGTTCTAATTCTATTATTCTGTCTTCATTTTTATCAGTATATTTTTATAAAGAGAAACTTCCTTTATCAGCCATTTAGTTAACTGCAATATAAATGGCATAGGAACAGTAAACACTTGATGCTTAGTTTTCAAAATAATGAATTAACTGCCTACCATCTTCCAAAATTGAGGATATTTTTAATAAAAGTGTCATAGGCATTTATGCATTTAAACATAATTGATGTCTTTTAATATATTGTGGTATTCTTTATTTAGACACTGAAATGACCCCATCTCTAATCAAAAACCTATCCACTTTGGCATGACACTGCTAGACTTTGAAAGATGCATTGCTTGATGGTATGACAATGTACTCCAGGCTCATCTAGTACATTTCCTGTTCAGACCTGAATCAGTTATTTCTTAAAGGAGGTCAAACACCTTTTTTGTGTGAAATCGTATTTACAGACCATAGATTGGATAATAAGAGTACTCATTGCAATGGAATCTGTCATTATTTCCTGGCCTCTTACGTAGGAAGAACTAGGACATGTAGATTATATTACTTGGGAAGCACATCATGAGTTCATACTGATACTTCTAATTCAAATTCAAGGTGATACTGTTTTTATTTAATTTCATTGATTTTACATCTATATCTCTTTTCCTCCAATATCATTATGTATTTCCTTTCCTCGCTTTTCTCATTATGTGATTTAAAGTAATATCACATCACATATCTGAAAGACAATCAATGAGCATCCTACTTTTCATATAATTTCCTTATTCTATCCCAATGTTTAATAGTTATACAATATGTATTGTTACTATGTATAGCCATTACACACAATGCTGCTTTTCTTATAATTCACCATTAATCTTAGATCTACAAGTAAATATATTCAGTATCAGCACTGGTCCTTATGTTGATGACTCTCCAGTCATTTAGATTGTCTGCAATCATAATCTAATAGATGCTTCAGGAATGATATTCTCAAATTTTTGCATGTTCATAAAAGAATGTCTGTAGCCTTTATATTTGAAGGTTAGTTGGGTTGAATTTACCATCTGTGACTCATATTTTCTTTTCTTGACTATATTAAATGATATTTATTTTTGTATAGCCAAAAAAATGTTACTTTCAAAGGGTTTGATGATAGTCTAATTTTTTTCTTTGTAAATAATTCTTTTTGAGTTAATAGTGCTTAAACTACTTCCAGAAGTTGTAGACTTTCTGATAATCCCCTTGAAGCTACCTGAAAACCGGAGTTCTACAAACCTCCTACAAGTTCTCTTGCTTTCTCAAGAATAATCTGTTGCTCATTTCACCCAGATCCTGACAACAGTCCCTTCACGTCTTCTACACAAGTACCAAATGGGCCTTGTAGGTGTTGGGGCTTTATCCCCACTTGCTTAGATTTGGGGGTCACTTAGTTTTATTGTACACATTTACTGTGGGATTTTGGCTTTACTATGCTAGTTGTTTTACGTTTTTTTTAATGTGGAAATTCAGGAAGATTAAAACACTGCACAATCATCTCCCCCAAATCCAGTGGAAATATCAGAATCAATTTAAAATGTATCTAAATCTCAAAAAATACAGTAAATTCCCAAGTTATAGAAATAGAGCAAGAATTGACAAAGGAAAGGACTGAATTCACATTAGCAGCAATAGAATATTTACATATTTTAAAAAATGACAGCTTTGGTCCTATAAAATGATGACTATATGAGTCCATTATTTTGCATGTGCACACGCATACAAATATACACAATGTTGCTAAATAAGGAGCAATAGCACAAAAACAGTAAGTTTAAAAGACATGAATAAATAAATGAAATAGTTAAGTAAAATAAATGGTTACTGGAAATGAAAGACTAAAAGATTATATGGTCTTATAACAAAACCTGAGCTCCCAGAAATGATATGTTTAAAAGTTGTTAGGGTATTGTGAGATCTAATCCAGAACTCCACTTTATGCCTACGTGATTTTCTATTTTATTCAAGTATAGTTGACATACAATATAATATTAGTTTCAGACATACAGCATAGATTCAACATTTATATACATTACAAAACTAAGTGATTTTCTTAAATTCACCCAGTCAGTTATGAAATATGAAGTGGATCCTCATTCCCTGCTTTAGCATTATTGTATATTGCAATCAAATGAAATTAAAAATTTTCACTAATGATCCAGAGTAGTCAAAAGTGTCTTTATGCAACCATATTCCAAACAAATAGTAATGAAATGTTATAATAAATTTTGTAATTTTGTATGACAATGCAATACATTTCTGTCACTTTTTAAATTAATATCCCGCTGTTACTTTCTAATTTCTTTTTCCTTCTATGTTACTTTCAATTGCAAAATATTGGTGACCTAAATGGAAGTCAAAAAGAGTTGATGTGTTGATTGGCAAATGGTAGGTGCAGGACTAGGGAAAAAACAGACCACATGTATAAAAGGAAAATGGCAAAAAGGTACAACTTTTTTCTGGCCATCAAAACCTTCAAATGTTCACAACACTTTGCAGAACAGTTACATAAAGTTTATTTTCCTGATAAATTTACTTCCTGAAAACCAAAATCACTTTCTCAAAGTTAACATGCACTTTAGGATCAATCCCCCCATTTGAGATAATGGAAGATAGAACCTCAGGGTTAAAAATGACCTTAGAAATCAAGTTGTTTTTCAACCTTGGTCAGAGAAGGGCAGGGCAGGTCAGAGCATTGCAGGGCAGGGCAGGGATGTTTATAGATTAGGGACACCTGGGAATGCTTGGGATCCCACAAGGGCCCAGAAGCTACCACCAGCACAAAGACACGGAGCATCTCCCTCGTATTTCCTGCCTCTCCCAGCATCCTGGGTGTGGTGGGCAGAACACTGGCTACCAGAAGAGGGACTGAAGGACTTAGAAGTGTGGAAACATGAGGGCAGGATGTGTGCTGAGAAACGAAGTGTCCATGAGCCTCCTCCTCCCAACAGGCAGGCAGGCTTTTATTAAAAAAAAAAAAAAAAAAAAAAGAAGAAAAAGAAATCAAGTTGTTTTTCAAATACTGCTAGTTGTGTAAATCTTTCCTTACAAATGAAAATGTTCTGGGGTCCTCAATAGATGAGCTGAGAACAGAAGTGTGTTGCATGAATTTGATAGGAAAATCTCACTTTGCTCAGCACTTGTGACAGATGTCTGAATAATTCTGAAGAGAATACTATGCCTTTTTCATAGTTTGGGAACAACACATTTAATTCATATTTCAGGTAAGGAAGCTGAAGTTAAAGAATTCCCCTAAGTTAGAAGCAGTTAATCAGTAACAGAGCTGATATAATAAGTAACTTGAGTCCAATTACACTATTATTTGCATTATACATGACATGCTGGACCTTCCTAGAAAATCTATTAAACAATTTTACTTTTATTTTTCCATTTAGTTTATATAACTATGCCTCATTTTGATTGATGGTTCAGTGTTAATTAAAGTGTTATAAATTGAGTTATTTAAATGAACTTGTGGAGCTCATGGTTTCCAAAAGACCTTAAATAAATCTTTGTGAATTAAAGAATCTTACTGCATGCAGTAAGACAGGCACACCTTCCTCCAATTTATAAACTAATCATTTATCTTATATAAGCAAAGACGAATTATGTAAACTTACAAATGCACCTGTAGAAAAACATAGGCAATGCCTGGGTGTGAAAGTTTAGCTAAGTTATTGCTGCCTCATCCTGCATTTTGTTTGGCCAAGCAGTCTGTGGTGACCTTAAACTGACACGAGCCCCTCATGCAAGCGTGGGCCCTACGTAGCAGCCTGCAGAGTCACCAGCAAATATAAGTTCCTGTTATGACTTCTTCAGTAGTCCTGGTGATCAATAGCCTCCCTGCCTCCCACCAGCATTCCCCTTAAGCTTCCCTTAGAAAAGATCACTTTGCAGCTTACCAAAACCCTGATCTTTTGGGTTTTTTTTTTAATTTTTTTAAGATTTTATTTACTCATTTGAGAGCAAGAGCAAGTGAGCAAGCAGGAGAGCACAAGTGGCAGAGGGAGAAGCAGACTTCTCGCTGAGTGGGAAGCCTGATGTGGGGCTCAATCCCAGGACCCCGGGATCATGACCCGAGCCGAAGGCAGACTCTTTACCAACTGAGCCACCCAGGTGTCCCTCCAATGTTTTGGTTTTAATAGACCAATCTGACCTTTGTCGGTGAACCCCAAAGCCCTAACACGTGCCTAGTATGGGCCTCTGGTCTGTCACTCTGTCTGCACTCAGCCTTGATCTCCCCACGGGACCTCTCAAAGCTTGCCCGGTACTTCCTCTAAGACCTATGAGTAATAAGCTGTATTTCAATTTTTCTTCTGGCCTGTTGTCCAATTGAGGCTCACCATGCGGCGCCCTATGCTTTACCTCACAAGTATTAATTTGATAAATTCAAAACAATGAGAGAAAATGGGGAAAATTTTAAGAAAAATATCATGTGGAACAGGTACCATCAGTATCAACCAAAAGCTGCTAGAAAAATAAAATAATAGTTTAGAATGATGAACAGCACCTCTGTAGTTTCTCTTTTCTACCCAAACTGTTTATTAGTTCTGTGACTGAATGTCAGGTGTTCTTATGCCAATATAATCATCTCTATAAACTGTATTTAATGGAAAACCAATAAAAGCATATTAACGCACAAGATACTTCATGAAAATATAAACTTCACAAGAAACAAAATGTGTAGCACTAATATCTAACATTTTTTCTCTAGTTAAACAAATCTTCATTTTCAAATAAACTCAGTAAAATGTCCCTCAAAACAAGCAGCTACAAAAGTCAAATAGAGATAGATTTGAAACCTGAGTAGCTGATTACTTCAAAATAAAATATCAAAATTGTAATAATTATAGTAATAATAAGGATAACTAGCATTTATTTAACACTTTCAATGGGCAAACACTGTGCTCAGTACTTTATATGGATTTGTCTTATCTCATTATTACAAATATTATAGGAAGTATATATTAATATTGACATTTTGCACATGGAGAAACTAAGGCTCATAGCCATTAAATATATTTTAATCTTTAAAAACATAATATTTAGAGTAGAGAGAAACCTGGGTGAAAATTCTAGCTCTGCTACATACTAAGTGTAGGGCGAAAGATGAGTTATTAAATCTCTCTGAGCTTAGAATTTCTACCCCAATATTGGGCTAATCTTATTTATCTTGCAAGATTATTGTGAGAACCAGAGATTATGTATGAAAGAATCTGGCCATAGAAGGCACTCAAGACACTGGAACTAATATTATAGTCCTTTACTACCTGTGTAACTATTGCTTACAACCGTGGATGTTGTTACACTACTTAATGTTGTTCCCATTTCTATCATCAAGAATACTTGGGCTTTTACTATTAGAATTTTATTTTTTCCCATGTGACTAACATGACAAAAAAATATTGCAATAAGCATAATTTTAAGAGTTCATCATAAGCTACTTATTCAGAGATGAAATTTCAAAAGTGACCTTATTTCTAAATGTGTCCAGTCTCTTGCAGAATTAGTTAGTACAGTATGTAAAACATTCTATACTGCAGAGAGTAACAGCCTCAAGCCATTTCTAAAAATGTAGGAGACATTGAAACAAATTGCTATCTATTTATTTTCCTGAAACTGATATTCTTTGTAACCAGCTGATAGTCAGTGGTTAATTCAAAAGAGAATCACTCTCCATAATTGACCCATTTTTAATAATCTTGGTGAAACCTTCAGTAAAATGTCACTCACTATCACCCCAAGGAAAGGATTCTAGGAACCTAACAATTATCTCCCTGGAGTAAGATTATTTCCCCCATTAACCTTTTAAATACAATTACATGAGTTTATTAATAAGAAAAAAATCTATTTGTTAAACTCAAGAGGATTTTTATGGCATATGATTTGTCATTTTAAACCATAACCCTAACTCACCCAGCATCACAACCAATCCAAAACCATCTTCGGCAGTTCATCTCATGTGCCATAGTAAGCACAAAATAAAGGTTCATTATTACCGTGTAATAATTCTAGTGATGTTTTAAAATGTCAGTAAACTCCTGTCTAATCAATTTGTCTTCTCTAACTCCATTTATTATTATTATTAGCAAGGGTGATAACATTTTGAACATTGGCCTTTCAAATCAAGGATCATTTAACTCAAAATCACCTGTTTCTTAGTATTTCTCTTCAGTAATATAAATCTGCTCAATACTTCTTATAAACCATCTGGAAATTTATATGAATTAAATTGTTAACTGGAAAATTAAGTCAATAAATGGGTCTTGGTGATAGCTCATATTGGTAGGTCTTGTACATGGAATAATATAAAGATGTTATTTTTTAAAAAGCACTTTAGTTTTTACTCATTCTAACAGATACTTAAATGTCCAATTATATTCAATCTCACTTATTTAGCTTCACTTTATATTGAGTAGTCTGCTTCCAGTTTCCTAAGCTGCAATTTATAGTCATCAGAATAATTTCTCCCTTTTCTAAATTCCTTGCTAATGCCTCATTAATGAACTAATTTTCTTCCATCCCCCAAATATTTTTGATTTGCAAACTGCATGCCAGCTATCTACTCAAGAAAAGGCTTGCCAAACTCATCTCTAACTGGTGGATTCTTAGATATTCCTCAAAGACACAATTGAAATACAGTGCAGAAATAATATCTCCCTATTGCAAATTGCTAGAATTAAGTTAAAGAACACTTATATACATAAATTAATAAATGTCACTCCCTTTGATGTCAGAAACTCTATTAGAAGAGTTACAAATTATATGGAAGGAAAAGGATTACCAATGGATGTCTTCCTTGTGGAGATGTGCTTTCTTCCCTCTACCTTAGGGGTGAGTGTACATTTTAAGGGCTCATGGATATATATAATGAATACCAAGTTAGTGCCTACTATGTGCCAACAAGCTTCTGGAGATCTAATGGTGACTAAGATGAGCACACTACACTCTAGATGGGGGAGAAAGAAAATATAAAAGTAAACAAAAAATGAACATGACAATATTAGATGACACTAAGCTCTGAGAATTAAAAAAAGTATATAATGAAGTGCTGGGTGTTATGGCTACTTTAGACAGGGCAGTCAGAAAACCCAGCTCAAAGAAGTTGACATATGAATTAATAAATGTAAAATTTAACAAGGAAAGTGTAACTGACCAGAAGGAACAAATCGATTAGCTGAGTGTGAACTGTTCTTAAAATATTCACCTTCTTCAAGGAGGTATGCTGTCTCCAGTCACCAGGACTCCAAGACTGGATAAGGATTAAATGTCAGAACAGGGGCATTAAGGACTCATACATGGTACAGGAAGTTTGAGAAATGAGTTAATCCTGAATTAACTTTTTTTTAATTTGTTAAACCATGAAACAAATATTTAGTACTACCTATTACATACAAAGCACTGTTCTATGCATTTTTTTTAATCGATAGGTAACTTGTTTACCAGCTTCAAGACTAGGTTAAGATAACACAGATTACAGTGTTCATAGACTAATACATTCAGCAGAAATTTATTCAATTTCATGTACCTGGCTAGCATTAACAGAATTTTAAAATTAACCTCCTTTTCCTGGTGCTATATAAAAAACTGCTTCTGACATCTTTACCTTGCCATGTGAACACAAAACTTTAAATTACAGACGTTAACACTCTAACCTTTCCTCTCCCAAATTTGATGCCACTCATTCCCTTTAGTGTGCATTAATTACCTTGGCTCTTTTAACCATTTTGACAACGCTCATAACTAAGCCATGACTTGTTCTCAAACGCTTGCTGAGTCCAGAAAGCAGTGTCATCATTGGTTACTCGAAACAAAACCCTCTTTGAAGGGCCATTATGATAACTTTTTTAAGTGGCAAGTTTTCCAGCATGTTAAATACTTTCAAAGTGAAAACACAGTATTTATAAAACAGATCGAAAGTGCTTCAGAAAAATTATTAGAGCATAGTGAGTTAAAAAATAATGAAAGCCTATTTCAGGACTATAGCACCTTTCAACCAAAGTGCTTTATGGATGGAGATAGCTTCAATCATCCTCACCAAAGTAGACTGCATTTTATATCATAGCCATTTATGGTAAGGAAAACAAAATGACTGTACCTCACTTAAAACAAAAAAGAGTGTTAGATGACAGATTGTGATCAGTAAAATGCATCTAGTTTAGGATGGCAATACTTGAGCCAGAAGTATGAAAATTAATTTCATCCTTAAATCAATTATGAGAAAGTCCAAATTATATAGTCAGTATAATTGAGAGTCGTAGGGACAAGATACTTGCATGAAGATGGATGCCAATGCCCAGCACATTAACCTAACATGTTTTGTTCTCCTAAGTATTTGTGAGCACAAAGCAGCTGAGGCTTTACCAGGAAAAGTAAAAAACAAAACAAAATGACAGCAAAAAACATTAGGCCTTATGTCCTACATGACACCAAAGCCCAAAGTAAACAGGTAGAGGGTATATATACTATTGAAAACTATCCTTTAGTATAGGAAAAATCAAGCCAAAAAATGGATTTGACTGCATGAGAATTAGACTTCATTAACTACAGAATAATTGTTTAAAAAAAAGGAAGACCTTGTATAATGCCTTTACTTATGATACGATTCCTTTTTATGTCTGCACAGTAGCTATGGTGGCTTTCATTCCTGTGCCTTAAATTCTCCACTCTGAGTTTTGCTATTGTTATTGCACGTTCTCATAGGGTATACAACTTTTATATTGGGAAGCCGATTTGACAATATTAGAGTTTTTTGAAAGTGGATAATCGGGGCACCTGGGTGGCTCAGTCGTTAACCATCTGCCTTTGGCTCAGGTCATGATCCCAGGGTCCTTAGATTGAACCCCGCATTGGGCTCCCTGCTCAGCAGGAAGCCTGCTTCTCCCTCTTCCGCTCCCCCTGCTTGTGTCCCCGCTCTTGCTGTCTCTCTCTGTCAAATAAATAAATAAAATCTTAAAAAAAAGAAAGAAAATGGATAACCTATCTCTTCTAGAGAAACTAGAGCCCAGTACAGCAGGACAAATTCTATGGAGATACAAGAAGATTGGAAGTTTTGCCATCTTGTTTTATTTTATTGTTGGATACTGGTTGCATACTGGTTTTATGTGGTTGGCTTGGGTATTTTTTAAAGATTTTATTTATTTATTTATTTATTTATTTATTTATTTATTTATTTATTGGAGAGAAAGAGAGAGAGAGCTGGGAGAGGTGCAGAGGAAGAGAGACAAGTAGACTCCACGCTAAGCCCAGAGCCTGACCTGGGGCTTGATCCCAGGCCCCCGAGATCACCACCTGAGCCGAAATCAAGAGTCAGATGCTTAACTGACTGAACCACTCAGGTGCCCCTCATTGGCTTGGGCTTTTATCAAATATTTGAACATATGTTACTTAATCCCATAAATCCTATTAAGATCTTCCTATACACATAGAGAGTTAAATTTCAGGCCTAGAGATGATGTTCTGGAAATCAATCCCATTCTTTTTCCTGCTGCCCTGTAATTCAGCATTACACTGTTAAGTATCTATGAAGTCATTATGTGCATTTTATGGGTGATTTTGCACAATTATACATTAATCCTTTTATAATGCCAACCACAATAGTTGAATACTAGGTTCCGACATTTGTGGGAAATATGATTCAAATATTCCATCAATTGTTCTAATTACTAATCTATTATTTTAATACAGACAGTGGATAAGTTTAATCTTTCTTTAGAAATCATTTGGTTATATGGGACTGAGAATCACCAGAACTGCAGAACAGCTCAGAATACTATTTCACTTAATTCAATTAATTCTTTCATTGTTTTCCTGGTTTACTTGCCATGCTTCATTTCTTGTCTTCCTCTAAACTTTCTGAATTTCATTGTCTGCATCAAAACCATTATTTCTTCCCTCTTTGAGATTCTATCCTAAATACTCCTTTTCCTGTGCACCAAATATTTCTATTTTCTGCTATTGCTTCAAAGCCATCTACACACTAGTAAAAACCACTTGTTTTCTATATTTTTATTCCTAAATTCTTTCTTCAGTTCTAGTTGTACATTTCCTTATTTTGTATTTTCAGCTATTTGATCATTAGCTTATGCCTATCCAAAAATTTTTCAAACTTAGCATTTTAAATGAAATAAACATCTGTTTCCAGTAATATGGCTGGAGAGCTAATTGGACTGACTTTTCCACTATGAAAAAAAAAGTCAAAACAAAACAAAATAAAACAAAACCCCCCAAAAACCAAAGAAAATTATGGGTTTTTTTACCTGAAGTATAGCTGACACAAAGAAACTGCTAATAAGCATTGTTGAACTAGCAAAAAGGAATACATTTTCAAAAATCAAAGAAGTGAAGACAGGAATAAGAAAGCAGCAGAGACTGCAGCAGCCTGCCATCCTGAGTACATATTTCTCAAATGGGGGAAGCCGTTGGCACATGAAATCTGCTAAAGGAGAGTAAAAAGGTCTAAACCCAGGGCACAGCTGAGGTGAGGAGCCTAGCAAGTAATCACTATCCAATAAAGCTAGAGCCTTATCCAGAGTGGCCGAACAGTAACACTTATGGACACATTCCTGTAGAAGACGATCTTCACTCCTAAGAGCAACTGCAGGTTCCTGGAGTTCTAAAACCAACTTCAGTTTTGATAATTCATTGGATGGACTCACAGAACTCACAGAAAGATATTACACTCACAGTTTATTACAGGGAAAGGATACAGATTAAAACCAGCAAAAGGAACAAGTTGATGGGGTGAGGTCCAGGAGGGTTCCAAAGACAGAGTTTCTCATGTCCCTACCCTATGGAGTCAGAATATATGACTTTCCCAGCAGCAATGTGTGACAGTACACATGGAGTGCTGCCAACCAGGGGAAGCTCATCCGAGTTTCCATGTTCAGAGCTTTTACTGGGGCTCCACTGCATAGCATAATTGACTGATTTCAAGGAGGTTTGCTGCCTTAGGAACAAAGAAATGGTGTGGTAGTTGATGGAGGAAGTGGGATAAAAAGCAGAGTTTTATATTTTTGAAATTGAAAAAATAATGGCATGTTTGAATGATAATGAGAACAATAGAGCAGGGATCAAAACATTAATAAGGTAGAAGAGGTGAGAGCATTAAGGGCCCACTTACAGATTCTGGCCCTGAATTAAAGTCAGGCCAGTAAGCGCTGTTGATTCTCTCTTTCAGCTGCATGGGTTTAGCCTAGAATGGGCAACGTAGGGTTAATTGGGGTGTGGTTTGCCAAGTCTTTAGTACAAAGTATCTAAGTTTTATAAATCCTTCATCCTGTCCTTGCAAGTAAGAATACATTATCAATAATAATAGTGGCAATAATCAATGATAGTAACAATATAACACAGTATTAACCATGACAATAATAAAAAAACCCCACTACTATCACCTTTAAGTGCCAAATACTGTTCTACTATCAAAATGCATTATCAATAATCCTTGCAAATATTCTGTAAAATAGGTATTATCAACACCAATTTACAGAACAGAAAACTGAAGCTTGAAGGTAGTAAACAGGAACTCCAAGTCTTTTAGATTCCAACACCCATGCTGTGTTAGCTGCTACCATGGTATTTAAACATAGTAGGTTTTCAGAAAAAGACAGTTTTTACTATTTATGTCTGCTCATCATTTTCCTAGAGGACATTAAACAGAGAGGAAAGAATTCTGACTAATCGATGCTTTAAAACGCCTGGATACCGATCTGTGATTCAACAGTCTTGCACAGATCTGTACCTCTGAAACAAATAATACAATATATGTTAAAAAAAAAAGAAGAAGAAGAAGAAGATAGCAGGAGGGGAAGAATGAAGGGGAGGAAATCAGAGGGGGAGACAAAACATGAGAGACTATGGACTCTGAGAAACAGAGGGTTTTAGAGGGGAGGGGCGTGGGGGGACGGGTTAGCCTGGTGATGGGTATTAAAGAGGGCACGTACTGCATGGAGCACTGGGTGATATACACAAACAATGAATCATGGAACACTACATCAAAAACTAATGATGTAATGTATGGTGATTAACATAACAATTAAAAATTAAATTATTAAATAAATAAAAATCTAAAAAAAAAATGCCTGGATACCTTTGGGGTGGAGCATTGTTTTTACTGGGCATTATCAAGTCATTACTAGGTAACATCAGGTTGGGCGACCAGAGAGAGCTTCCTGGCCCTGTTTGCTTCTGGCCCAGATCCAAACTGAAGTCCCATCTTTGAGTACAACCATTTCTTTATTTTCATTGGCCTGTTCTATTTATCTTTGTCCACTGCACCAAGACTTATGTAAGTCCAATCAACTGTCACGACAAAAAATTTGCACAGGCCCATCTTCCAACTCCCAGGAAAGGGCTATGTCATACAGACCTCAAATGTAAGAAAATCCACATCCACTACCTGAGGGGCTCCTGCTTGCATTTTACAACCTCAGCAAAACGGGCTCTTTATAACCCCAAATTTATCAAAGAGATCTATGAAACTCACTATACTTTCTAAGGAGGGAGGGCAAGTAAGTAGCTTATAATTTAAATTAGCATTGTTTCAAAAGACAATCCCCTTGAGCAACAAAGGATTCACTCTTGAAACAATCTCTTCCAGAAGTGAGAGAGATAGAAGCTTGTAAAGTTTAAGCAAAGATAACTTTTAAATGGTTTCTGAAAACTTCAGAAAAACTCCTAGAGAAAAAAGAAAAGGATAATAATAAATTGGGAAAGACTTTTCGAGCACAAGCTGTTCTTAATATAATTCTAAAGGCAAAAATATTGGACAAGGGATCTGGATTTGGGGGTATGGGGAGAAGATAAAGCTTGTAATTATGTTTAATTGTTCTGCAATTAGCCTGTAAATGACCAAAATATTAAATATCATTATAACAACTTCCAAATATTCAAATATTGAGTCCTTTCATTTAATTGTTTTTCTACTTGATTTTCTTGTAACATAGCAACTCTGTTCCTTGGTCATGTTTGAGAACTCCAGATTCTAAAATAATATAGAATTTTTTAATTGATTGAATTAATTCATTTCTCCGTTGATAGCAGATTTCTAAAAGTGGTTTCCACACCAATAATAAAATAAGGTATAATGCTATTAAGTTTTATGAAATATGTGACTCCTCATGTCTTACTCTTTTATAACAGTAGAAAACATACAGGAAATCTCAGAGGAGAAAGAACAACCTTCACTTAAAAAAAAAAACAGGATAATGAAAACATTTTCCTACATGCTATTCAATTAAAAACTGAAATGTTCATAGGCATTTTCTTTTATTATAAGATGAATATATGTGATAATGGACAGTTAGAAGCACAAATAAGATAGAAGAGTAGAGAATGCTATCTCAAGAGAATGTAGCTTTTTCATTTACATATTAAGGATATAATTGCTAATTTTCAAAACAAGACTATGAGGCCACTAATTATGATTTTTTACAAAGTAAATGTCAGGTGAATTTTACCTTCATAATAATTACATAAATAGCTAAAAATAAATGAAAGAAGATAAAGACAGTTATAATGCTTTAGTATAGCATTTTTTCAAGAAGCGAAAAGGTGGGAAAATAAAAGATATTCTTTTAACTTGGGCCTCAAAACCTTAAAAATTTCTCATTGATATCAAAAGCCAAAGAGTGAATTTTAAAATGGTCTCACTTTGGGGCGCCTGGGTGGCTCAGTTGGTTAAGCAACTGCCTTCAACTCAGGTCATGATCCTGGAGTCCCTGGATCGAGTCCCACATTGGGCTCCCTGCTCGGCAGGGAGTCTGCTTCTCCCTCTGACCCTCTTCCCTCTCGTGCTCTCTATCTCTCATTCTCTCTCTCTCGAATAAATAAATAAAATCTTTAAAAAAATAAATAAATAAAATGGTCTCACTTTGTAAGAATTGATAAGAAGTGAACTGTATTTGAAATCGATATGATTATATATCTGAAAAATTCCAAAAAGTAAATGGAAAAACTAGCACATGAGTGAATTTTGTGAAGTAGCAAGTTATAGACTTAATAAATGAAATCAGTAGCCTTCTTATATTAAAACAGGTAACATTGTGTGTACATACACATATATATACACATATAAATGTATATATATATTATATCAAGAAGCTCACTCTTGCTTATAATTTAAAAAATGCAATATCATCTAAAGATAAATAAAAACCAAAGTTTGAAAACAATATCACTAATGAGTTTCTGAGGAAAAAGCACACGCAAGCAGGAAATTAAAATAGATTTTAACATTTTATTATCAAAAACGCCAGTTAAATTCTATAAGCATTTACCCAGCAATTTCACCTAATTACCAAGTCTTTATTACAACTATGATGCAAAAAAACTAAATATGACTCAGCTTACCTCAGATCTCAATTTTTATTTATAAATAAAACTATGTTTGCTCATGTTTAGTTTACAGCTCATTGTTTACAAAGCATAAGAAGAAAAAAGAGTGACATGGGTAGGAAAGACAGAGATGATGTTTCAGGAAACTTGGACCATAATTCTGAATGGAATTGAGCCTAACTTGCTGGATGGCCTTAGACACACTTATGAGATCTCCCAAGGCTGAGCATTGTGTTAGGTATAGTAAAGTTTGGTTTGCTTTGATTAAGAGATCTTACCAGCTGCATCTCCCTATTCATGTGCCTTATCCAAATTCAGGAGAGCCTTGACTGTGCTCTCCAACTTCTTGATGACTTAACTGTCAGCCACTGTCACTACTTATCTTCCATCCTTAAACTTTTCTCTTTTCTTATTCAGAATAGCAACATGGAAGAAAAGTGGCATAAAAACTCTTTACTAAATGCTTCAGCCTTGTCCATCTTTATATTGGTTTTCTAGTTTTTTCCTCATTTTGCAGTAATTCGTACATCAAGACCCTTGGATTCTCTATTCTTTTGTTCCTACATCTCCACCACTGACACTAGCTTGGCTCATCACCAGACCCAGTAGATTAGCAGCACTAACTGTATTCTTTAGAAGGCAGACAAAGTGGAAAGGGTTAGAGATTGCACTTGCTGCAAGTTCCCTAGATTAGAGTTTTCTGTGAGTAGCTATACTCCAAAACTACCAGGGAAAATTTTGGAAAGTTCTAATTCTGGTCTTCAATTCCAAAGTTTCTGCATTGAAAATTTAGTATAAAAGAGTAACATTTGGTCTTATAGAGTTGAGAACCATTCCTGTAAATAAAAAGAATGGTTAAGTATTTGACTAATAGGTTTTAGAACCCTGCAGGATAGGGAAAATTCTGTTTAAAGAACCAAAAATGAACTCGGTGAAATTAAAAGGATGAGAACAGATATTAATTTTTAATATCTCCAAAGAAGTATGTTCAATGCAATACTAATTAAATAATCAAGTATTTAATAAGCTGCTCTTACTTGAATCACTGAAATCATTTTGTGGCAGCTCTGACTCATTTTCTTCTGTCTTATCTTGTGGTTCCTGGAGACAGGATAAGAATAAAGTTATCTCTTTGGTAACTTCTTTAAAAATCTCTTTATTGAACTTGTCAGATAGACCCAATTTTCTAACCCATTGTTTTTCCATAAACCCTGAAAGTCCAAAATTCAAGCCAGTAGAAGTAGAATGTTTGAAATTCAGATAAGTACTTTATTTCATTCATTTCTTTGTAAAATGTCCCTCCATCCCTACTAGTATCAAAATTCACTTAATCTTTTATATATATTACAACATTTTCTCTTCATGCCTTCTTGTCTATAAAATGTTTTAGCAATATGCTATGCTCTGCAGCTGATGTCACACAGTTATGCTAGCTGGCTTAATTTATTAAATACTACTCAAAAAGGGAAAAAGTTAAATAAATTCCATTTCTACCTACATGCAGTAGAAAGTTTTGTGAAGTGTTAAAGAGTGCCATTCACTTTCATTTCTTGATGATAATCAAATGTTTTATATAAAATAACAATCAGGAAAAATCTGCTGTCAGTATCTACTGCCTCGCCCAGCTTGACATATCTATAGTTACTGAATTTTCTCCAAGGAAAAAAAGGTTATTTTGGTGTGTTGTTTTTTTTGTGTGTGGGTTTTTTTTTGTTTGTTTGTTTGGTTTTGTCTTTGCCGCTACTACTCAGTAAATAGATAAAATACCTATGGCTTTTAGATCAACCAACTGCCAAATTTATTTTAATCTTGTATTTTCTTAAGCAGATCTGTCTACCAATCTCAGGATCCTTAATTTAACCATATATGCAAAGATCCTTTTGCTGTGTAAGGTAACATATTCACAGGTGTCAGAGATTAGGATGTGAACATGTTTGGATGGCCATTAACCTGTTTACCACAAATCAAAACAAAAGGAAACATGATCCCTCCTTCATGAAGTCCCTCTAGATTCCTCAGGCACACTAAGGCATCTTCCTTATAGGCTCATAGAGTATATTTTGTATTTCTCTACTGTTGATACTTGTATGATTTCCCAGCTAAGTCTACCTAACTGTGAGTGCCTTAAGGAGAATGGCGGTGCCATCTTCAGCTCTGTGTCCACAATACTTGACACAGTAGATATTTAAAAACAGAAGAACTGATTGACAAAGTACTAAGTACAACTGAGACTAAAAAAATTCTTAAATTGAGACCTTTTCATTGTTTCCTGAGAGAAGTATATTTATCTATATTTGGTTTCTAGAGCTTGTGGTGGTATCATGATAAAAAGAGATCAGTGAGCTAGTCTGCACCAAAATTAGTCATTTTTAAGCCTGACAAATGTTAACATTAAGTCGTATGTTCCCCCTCCTTGGGTATTAGCTGAGGTTTTATTCCCATCTGATTTTTCCCTATAGCCACCCAAAATTTCAATGTATTTATAGTAATAAGCCATCAGAGTGAAATAACTTTTCATCTTTGAAAAATATAGAATAGTCTGCAAACTACTATGTATTATAAGAAATCTGAGATCTATCATCCTGGAAAAGAATATGACTTTTCTTCTAACAATATTTATTTACAAGTACTGTACTTAAAAAAGAATTTGGTCATGACATTAAGCAAGAGCCTTAATTTATGACAATTAGATTTCAAAATGTGATTTTAAGGCTTTTTAGCCCCAATGGCAGAAAAATTTCTCATTTGTATATTATTGGAAACAAGGTAAAATAAATATAATATCCTTACAGATTACTCTAGGTAAGGTTGATTTTGTTCAGAGGGGTTAACGATATTGATATTATAATGATCTTAATATTTATTAATATCTGTATGACATATAGTTGCTGTGACAAAATGACAGTTTTTCAATAAAATATTTATTAGGTCTGTAGTATGTTGCACAGACTGCAGAATAATTGAAAGGAATGGCACACATTTGATCAATACCATGAAAAACAGAGGGACTCTGGATAATTTACCTCTAACAGAAAATGATTTTCTGTGCATATAACTCATCAGCAGCATCAGTGGGAAATAACAGGCATTAACGACGACAGAGCTAGGTACCAACTGTCATATTTCAATAATTGGATTAGATTCTGTAGTTTAGGTTTGTCTCACCATTTCACTTCTTTGTCAGCCTCATAAGAACGTCTATAAAATGAAAGTAGTAGCATTCTCATTAGATGTTTCTGGTAGCAAACAACAGAGTGAGTCACAACATGAGACAAATGGAGACTTTTTTCAACTCAGCCCCTCCTTGTCAGTTGGTGCAAACCATCTATAGATTCAATTGCCCAATCGGCCAGCAAACAAGCATTATACTTGTATAAATGTAAATTCATAACAAAGTCAATAGATGCTAGTGATTACAAGTAAAGAGAAACTGCAATATAATGATTTCGATTATAATGGAATAAATTTAATAACCACTAATTTTTGAGAGAAAAAAACATTTGCAAAGCTCATTTTATGTTGGAAATCTGGCCATTTGCAATGACATGGATGTAGCTAAAGAGTATAATGCTAAGCAAAATAAGTCAGTCAGAGAAAGACAAATACCATATGATTTCACTCGTATGTAGAATTTAAGAAACAATACAAATGAACAAAGGAAAAGAGAGAGAGAGAGAGAGAGAGAGACAAACCAAGAAACAGACTCTGAACTATAGAAAACAAACTGATGGTCAACAGAGGAGAGGTGAGTGGGGGGATGGGAGAAATAGTTGATAGGGTTAAGGAGTGCACTTGTCCTGATGACATAACATAACACTGTATGTTAACCATACTGAAAGTAAAATAAAACCCTAATTAATAAAAATAAAACACCTCACTTTATTTTATATACATATGTAGGGAAGGAAAGTCTTTCCCTCTGCCCTCCTCCTAGGTTCTATATAGCTAGGTCTTTGAAATAAACTAACAGGCAGTTTAATAGAAGAAAATGTATTTTTAGTATTATATTAGTATATTTGTAATATGCTAATTTTTAATATTTAATATGACAGGCATCACAGGGGGGAAAAAAGTGAATACCCAAAAAAGCAGTAAGTTTGAAAACTTATATGTTGTCTTAATAGGGGAGAGGGGGTGGAGATGTAGGTCACTTAGGGGAGAGTAAATGATCTTTAGGAAAGATGAATGGGCCCTTAGAGAATAGATGGTAGGTATGATCATTTGTTATAGTTTTCTGGATCTGGCGTTGACTTTGAGTCTCTTCTCCTGTGGTAGGAATCAATCTACCCTGGTTAATGAAACTCCTGGGGAGAGGATTTATGACAATTGAGTTTCTTTTGGAGGATCTGTCTTTAGGCAGATGAAGGGTATTCAGAGAAAGTCTCTCCCTGTATTTGCTGTTTTCAAGTGCTCTCAGCTCAACATAAGCAAAATATACTAAAGCAAGAATATTTTGGGTGGCATATCCCAAACCCCCTCATTTGTCAATACTTTATTAAATTATCCCTCAAATTCAGAAGAAATTTAGGCTATGCAGATTAGAAGTATGATTCTTATATGAACAGAATGATAAATGTTTTTTGAAATTTCTGAATCTGGAAGTTAAATTCTTTAGGAACTCTACTGATTGTTTAGAAGCAGATAAAATCTCTTTTATTACCTTTATATCCTACATAAATCTGAGTGGTTTTCATTTTCCTTTATCTCTTCTCATGTTATTTTAAAAGTGTTTGCTTTTTAATGCCAATATCTTCAAGATGAGATTCATATGTTCTCACAGGAGTGAAATAAAAGACAGAAATGAAGACACATTTTGCAAAATTGGTAATGTAGTTATTTTCTGACTGGCATTAGGTAGCACAACAGAGTCATTGTTATGTTCTATGTTGTGCAGTTTCAATGCTTTGACTCACCTGAGTTGCTTTTCCATCATTCCTGTTATTTTCTCTAAGGATAGTCTACCTAAGCCACAAAGGGCACATTATTAATGTGTTTTGGCAAGGACACTTGACAGAGAAAACAGTAGCCCTCACAGAGCAAACAGTAGCCCTCACAGAGTGTACCACTGTACTCGCATTAAGTTAACCTGAAAAGGGTCAAACCTTTTCAAATGAGTTGTCTTCAGCTAAAAGAACAGAAAATTATCATTTTAGAGAAATCCAGCAAAGTGGGTTTTCTTCTAACTTCAAATCAAACAGAAAGAGAAAATTTAAATGAAAGCGGATGTCTAAGGATCATAATATATAACGTGTGTATCTAAGTCCATTGTGTATATACTTATTTGGCAAAAAGTAACTTCCCTTTTAGTTCGTGGTGAATTTGTAACTAATAGTCATGATACATAGTACTTCAGACTTCACAACTTGCTTCCACAGACATTATTTTAATTAAATCTTACAAACTTCCTGGGAAATAGTTATTATAATTTTGGTTTTGGAATAGACAATCTGATGCTCCAAGATCTTATGGCATATAGCCAAAAAATGAATCTTCTAACTCCATTTCCTTTGTTCTTTTCAGTAAACCTCAGCAAGTCTTAATTGTATCAAGTACATGACATAATGCTTTAAATCTGAAAAACTTGGGATTTCTATTAAGATGTTTATCACTATTAATAAATATTTGCTGAACAAGAGAACATTCTTTAATTTAAAACATATTAAATTGTGAAAGTAAGAAAATTTAAAAGACACACTAATATTCTGAATGCAACAGAAAAACTTTTATTAGAAGTGATATTCCCAACTTGCAAATGCAAACAATTTAGCATAATTTAAAGACAAATATAGTTTTGAGTTCCTAATCTAAAAAAGAAAATTAAGGTAGACATTAATGGTTTAGCTACACAAAAGCCATTCACAACCAAATTTCCCCTATTCTTCTTGTAATGCACAGGTTGGAAATGTAAAATATTCAGTTTGCTTGGCTACCTTTAAAGTGTCATAATATGAGAACCAGTTCTGCCCACAAAATATAAGCAGAAGTTACTGAATGGGGTTCCAGAAAAAAATGTTTAAAAGAGTAGATTAAGTCAGCCTTTTGCCTTTCCCTCTTCTTCCACCCGGAATGTAGATGCAATGTCTAAGAGAATGGGATCGTGACAAAAGACACATGCACAGATAAACAACCTTTGAATACCTACCCAAGCCTCCTTATTCAGTGGGATATAAAATCTAATCGCTAAACATGCCTATATTTGCAGCCAAACAGAATTTTAACAAATGTAAAATTTGTGCTTGAAATTGGGGGGCTGAAAACACCAAAACAAAAATACAGATTTTGCTAAGTGTAAAGGAAGTAGAGGCAAAGTTGTGGTAATTTCTGGATAGGAGGGTATTGATTTTTGTGCTATGAGGAAAAAGCATTCTGATAAAGAAATTCTTCCCAAGAACAGAACCGAAGATTCACCAAGGAATGTTCTCCATCACCAGAACAGAGCTGTCCCTATTCCTAATTAGCATGGTTGGGTAACGATTATGGGTAAGTTGCTTTCTTTGTCTCATCCTCCCCCTTTCCAAATGGGATTTTTATTGCAGATATCCCATGGTTCTCTATCACTGTATTTTGAATGTATGAAAGCCAATAACTGGTCTTTTAAGCTTATCAGGCCACATCCATATCTGATTGAAAAACTGCACATCATCCAGATATCCTAAACTTGTAGCGAGCTGCAAAAACTGCATCATACTTTTAGATTGTGTCTGTCAGATGGGAGTGAGTACAGTAAACTATGAAATAAGAAATATGGTATGTAGGAATTTGGGGTGGCTAGAAGATCGGGGCACACATGGAAAGTTAGTTCCCCAAAAGGCATTTATAATCCACTTTTGTTTTGCCTTTCCCTACTACAGAAACCTTAAAGTAAAAAATACCTACTTTCCTACATTAAGGAAAAGAGTGGTTATGAGGTCCTAGTCTAGATAATGAGCTGTTTGTTGAAGCTAATGAGAGGATTATTGGATATTTTTTTTTAATGGGACAGATCTTAAAAGTTTCTTGCAGGCAGGCTTTTCCTTTTTCCCTTTTTTCCTACCTAGAACATATATTTTATGTTTTTAAGTGCAGTAGCCATTTTCTGATGACAAGGATGAAAAGCCGTAAGATAAATTTTGATGGAACAGAAATATTGAAGGGTCTGAGTCTATGATAATATACCTGAAAGATTCCACAATCCAAGATTTTCTTCTTCAAGAATTCTTATTATAGCAGTAAGCACCATAAATATATTGATCAATTGTTATTCAACAGCAAAACCTCCCAAAATTCAGAGGCGGATCACTCCTGTATCTGTGAGTCTGTTAATATAGGATAAGGTCAGCTGCGGTGGCTTGGCAGGGGTGGCTTTGTTTCACATGGATTTCATCCTTTTTCTGAGACTAGCAAAATAGCCCGGGGAAATTCTTACATTGATAACAGAAGCACAAGAAAGCAAATAGAAATCCAAAATGTATCTTCCTGCCTAAACTTAGAACTGGCATGCTTCATCTATTGGCTAAAGCAAGTCACATAGCTGAATCCCAGTCAAAAGGTAAGAAACAGGCCTGCCCCATTTAGTGAGAAGAACTACAAAGTTGGGGTGCCTGTGTGGCTCAAATTGTTGAGCATCTGCCTTTGCCTCAGGTCATGATCCTAGGGTCCTGGGATGCAGCTCCATATTGGGCTCCCTGCTGGGTTGGGGGGGAGCCTGAGGGAGACTGCTTCTCCCTCTCCTTCTACTGCTCCCCCTGCTTGTGCTCTCTCACTCTCTCTGTCAAATAAATAAATAAAATCCTAAAAAAAAACCGAAAAAAAACTACAAAGTCACATCTCAAAGAATACTGGATCCAGGGACAGGTGAATATTTTGGGGAAATAATGCTATCCACCATAGCTGATGTTACTCATATTTTCTGTTAGTTGCACACAAATACAAATCTAAATAAATCACCTTTATGATTGCTTTAGGGGATAAATTAACAATGTAAAGCAACCAGGACAATACCAGAAACAAAACACACAATAAATAGTTATTACCTAATTGTATGTCCAAAACAACCTAATTGAAGTCAACAAAGGAAATATCCTAAAATTCTAGAATGCAACAATCATAACATGAGCGACTTTATACTTCTGCAGATTTTATTTAGTGATGACATGATTTAATGTATTTGAATTTTAGCAAAGTCACTACTATAAAACTAAAATAAGACTGGAGAAAAAAAACATTCCTGGTGGTTTTGTATTCTTTTGTTATCTGCCTATTTAAGCAATAGTTATAATAAACAATAGCATAAATTTTCATTCAAGGAAAATAAAGATTGCATTGATAACCAAGCTTACTAATATATAAGTAATACATTCCTGTTTGAAGTAGAAAGTTTTGTTGACTACTTCTTAAGACTTCATTAAAAACAAATTAATTTTAAAAACTGTAGGATAATATAAACAAATAAGATGGGATTTTAATGTATTTAAGAAGTATTCATTAAAAACATTTAATGTTTTTAATTAGTAAGCCCTTTTTCAATACTTGCTCGTTGAAATTTCAAAAATTCCAAGTAAAGATTGTATACACGTAATACTAAGCACACATTTGCTGCATTAAAGGAACAGATGATAAGAACAGCCGCCACCCAGAAAACAGAATAGTTGCTCATGAACTGTCTGACTCTCAGACAATCATTACCGTATTGAGTGAGTCTAGATTTGCCAAAAACATGATAAATGGTAGTTCATAGAGCAAAGAGTCAGTCGAATTCTATTTCATCATAGAAAATCTGATCAGGTCGCTGTTTAACAGCTGTCTAGACTCTTCTAACTAAACTAAACCTAGCTGGATTCATCTAGAGATAGAAGCTATCTCAGCGCCAGAGAAATAAGGCAAGGCCTCCTCATGCTCCGGGATCTACTTAGACTGAACTCAGCTTTGTCATTACAACACATCCCCATAACTGGAGGACAACACCCTTGTTAGACCTGAGCAAGAAGGACGTCTGATATGGGGCTTATTTTAGAGGGTCTTATGTTGTAAAGGGTCTTCTCTTCTCTCCTCGTCTCTTCTTTCCTCTTTCTTTCCCTTCCTCTCTCCTTTCCTGCACACACACACACACACACACACACACACACACTTAAAATGTAATACAAAACACACGGACTAGTCTGTCAATTGGGATTCAATGTGCAGCACTGGCAGAACACAACCTACTCTCATGATAAATCCAAGTACCAAGGCAAAGAAAACCCTTCTCCACATCTCCTGCCCTATATCCCAGAAACAAAAGTCAAATGTGTCCAAATATCACGAAGGTTTGTGGTTTGGACAATGGCCAGCCTTAGAGAAGGACACCGTCTTAGGGTTCTAGAAGAATTTTATTGGTGGAATATGTAGATAAAAGACAACTGAATTAACACATACTCCCTCTCAGATAGTATAAAACAATAGTTTTTTGGATAAGAAATATAATTTCACAGTAGTGCCAAAGACCTATTTTCTTTTTCCCTTTGTGTCCAGAGCTTGGTTCTGGACATACTCGAGAGTTATCATATTTGCAAAGTTACACATAGGAAGAGGAAAGAAATTTTGCAAAATTAAACAGTTCATATTACTCTCAAATTTATATATCTGCAGATCTAGGTTAACATGGATGAAGTATGAAACAATTGTTCATATTACCAAATACGCCCAGATATTACTTTAAGAGAGAGCAAAAATTTTTGTACAAATAAGATGAATTTTATTAAATTTAACTTTTCTGTAATAGTGCATAATTATAATTTATTACACATGTGGTTCTTTTACAATATTTGAGTATGATAGGTGGAATTCATGATTAATTTCTAAAATGAAGTTTTACTTTAAGAAATTTATTATTAATTCCAATCTAGTGACAACTTCAGCAGAACAAACTGTACATTCATATGATTAAAGCACTATATAAGAACTAAATTAATAAATTATAAAATAAATCAAAAAAATTATTTGATTTTGCATTATTGTTACAAAAATGTTTGTATGAAAGTAATTATTTTAACAACATATTTTGCTTGAAATAAAAGCAAAAATGTTATGAAATAAATACTAAATAATTTATGTTATGTGAATCTATTTTATCACACAGCCAAACATCATTAATTGATTAATTGAACAATAAATTAAATTGTTTTGATATTTAGCCAACTCTCAATCATATGGTTTATTTTATATATATATGTGTATATATATATATATGAAATTTCTTATTAAAAAAGGTACATTCTTCAAGGAAGAAGGGTAGAGGATAGGATACATTTTAAGAGTTCTAACCCAATTTATAGCTCCATAAGACTCAGCATGGGAATCTCCATTTGTATCATTGCCTTAGATCCAACAAAAGTTGGAAGTAGACAGGCCATCAGAGATTTCAATTTGAAAAAGTGGTTTGAAAGTCTTATGAGAAATAATGCAAGGCTTCTGCATGCTTCGGGATCTACTTAGACTGAACTCAGCCTTGTCATTACAACACATCCCCATAACTGTAGGACAACACCCTCATTAAATTTTCAAATGTCAACACATTAGGGAAAGAAAAGTCAATATTAAAAAAAAGAGAGAGAGAATTATCTTCAATTCTTAGCCAATAGCACCTGAGAAGTATTCTGCTGCTTTGCTTTTCTAAAATAACCATTCATGTCATAAGATATTCTAATTATTAGTCTATATTTTAAAATAATATTTTGGAGTCTGTTATTGTTGTTGGTGTTATTTGTAAGTGATTGACTCTCAAGTAGGGATATTTCCTCTACATTGGATTAATATCCTCTCAGGCCACATAATTCCTTTGGCCAGCAACCAATAGATAGGATTAGGAGGTACTCCCATCCAAAGAAAAATTCTTCATTCATCAGCTGAGTTTTTTTAATCTAAATTTCTGTCTTCTTCTGTTGTCCACTGACTATAGTTCAGATAGACTATTTTGATCTTTTTCCATATCATATAATACTTAGAGCACTACGTTGTCAGAGGCTTCTCAAAGTTAAAGACATTTCCACATTTAGGTCTAACCACATCAGGAAAGTGTAAACAGAGAAGGAGAGAGGGAATCCAAAAATAACCAGTGAATAACGTTAAAAGTCATGTGTGAGGGGGGGATGGGTTAGCCTGATGGGTATTAAAGAGGGCACGTTCTGCGTGGAGCACTGGGTGTTATATGCAAACAATGAATCATGGAACACTGCATCAAAAACTAATGATGTAATGTATGGTGATTAACATAACAATAAAAATTTAAAGACGAAAATAATCATGTGTGAGAAAAGATCCATTCAAAATGCCAATTTGCCTGAGAATTTTAATTTAACAAAATATGAAAAATTTTGTTGATATTCAATCACATACAGCTTGCAACTTTTAAGAAACTGCCATTTGAAAAAACAAAACAAAACAAAAAAAAGAAACTACCATTTGAGTTTTGCTTGGTAGTGAAACTACCAAAAAACAATACCACTACTCTCTGAAAAGACTAGTAAAATATGTTTACTTTTTCCAACTACATATCTATGAAGGTCTTTTTACAAGACTGCCACCAAAACAACATATGGCAACAGAATGAACAAAGGAGAAGCTAAGAAAGAGGCACTTGGGTGGCTCAGTCAGTTAAGCGTCTGACTCTTGGTTTTGGCTCAGGTCATGGTCTCATGGGTGGTGAGATGGAGCCCTGCATGAGCCCAGTATCAGGCTCCGCGCTCAGAGGGGAGTCTGCTTAGAGATTCTCTCCTGCCACTCACACATGCACACGCACTCTCTCTCTCTCTCTCTCTAATAAACAAATAAATCTTTAAAAAGAGAGAAATAGATAGGAAATACAAGCTGTCTTGATAGGTGTAAAAACCTAGCTATGTAGAGAGATATTAAAGAGATTTTCAAAAATGTAGTAACGTTCTTTTCTCTAATTTTTCTTGTTTTGGAAAATATATGTCATTCTCAAAAATATGTTAAATACAACAAATTCAAAAGTTCCAAATAGGAGAACAGAAAAAATGAGAAACAGAAAATATCAAAGAAGTAATAGTTTTCCAAAAAAAGAAAGATAAGGTTTCCACTCAAAATGGTCCTGAGTTCACTTTTAATTGTGCCTATTCATCCCAAATGATACCAATGGAAATTTTTTGGAAATTAAATTAAATATGTATAGTTCTGCTCAAAAACAAGAAGAAAAACAAATCACTATAGATTAGAAATTACAAAGCAGGCACAAAGCCTCGGATCTATTTGGCCTTAAATTCAATAACAGGTAGAAGCTGCCAGTTCTTTGGCCCTTGCAGAGTAACTGTAATGCAAAGGCCCCCTACAGATGATTTGGCAATGAAAGAGCCAGGCTCACAATATGAAATCAAGGTCTGGAATGGACTTTCTCCATCCATGGAGAGATGCTGAGCATAACTGTAATTATTTCTGTAACTGTGACCCATGAACTTAGTTTGGCAAGTGGCATAGAGACAACTACCCAATCGGGAT
Source organism: Zalophus californianus (assembly GCF_009762305.2). NCBI lineage: Eukaryota > Metazoa > Chordata > Mammalia > Carnivora > Otariidae > Zalophus > Zalophus californianus. The sequence goes on along the minus strand of NC_045606.1, from coordinate 23,341,025 downwards.
GTATGCCAACTCAATTTCTGGTCCACGAGTGGATATGAGATATCCCCAGTGTCACCACGGGCCAGGTGCCAAGAATCTTATATATGATATGCTTCTTGACTGAGCTGGAGATTAGGCAGATGGAGGAAAACACGATGAGAGAGTAAGAAAGAGAGAAACAAACAGAACAAACAAAAATTAGGCCTCAAGATGAACCAGCAAGTGAACACGGTAAGACACCTGAAAAACAAAGCAAAATAACATTAAAAACTAAAGCCAACAAACTTAGTAATTATACCAACATTAAAATAATGGCTTTGAAATAATTTTAAGAAACATATTTTTAAATAATTAGAAAAAAGAATGACATTAAAAAAAATAAATGAGTCATGAGAAAACTGATGCAGAAATTAGTCAAAAACAGATGGCTATGGAAGAGAACCAATTAGAAACAGTATATAAGCATTTTTTTGTAATCAAAGTTTGAACACTCAATATTGGCATACCCTCCAGACTTGTCCAATAGAACTTCCTGCGATGATGCAGAGATTCTGTACCTGCACTGTCCAGTATGGTGGCCATGAGCCACTTCTGGCTATTGAATAATTGAAATATAACTTCTATGACTGAAGAACTGAATTTTTAACTTTATTTAATTGTAATTAATTTAAATGTGTTTAAGTAAGCATGTATGGCTAGTGTCTACCTTATAAGACAGCAGAATGAGTTAGAACGCTAGTCAAAGAAAGAAATTGAAGTTTGAAATGTAGCACTCAAGAATTTGTCCAGAAAGCATGAGGAGATATACAAAAATATAAAAGCATAAATAATGAAGAATGATAATAATTAGGACTTTGAAATCTATGTCTAAATGACTATCCAGTGGTAGAAATTAGAGGGAATGGTGGAGACCCAGTATATGAAGAGATAATGGCTGAAAATTGCATGGAAAGAGAGGGAATTTCAGGTTGAAAATACGGTCTATAACTAGTAAAATAAAGATAAATACATCTAAATATAGCCCCATGAAACAGCAGAGTAGCAAGGTTAAAAAAATAAATCCTAAAAATTACAAAAGGGAAAATAAAGTACAATTGAATGACAGCTAGACTAACAGAAAACTCATCAACACTATATTGGCCAGAAGCAAAGAGTAACATTTTCAGAAACGAAGGAAAATAACTGACAATCTATAATCAATGTTCAGGTAAACTCTTGTATATAAGGACAAAGTCATGATTTTTTTCAGAAATAATAAAAATAAATGTATTTATTTCATAGATGTATAGATTTCATAGATCCTTTATGAAGTATTAAAGAAAGCATTTCAACACGAAGAAATGTTTACTTAAGAGTAGGATGCAAGAAAGGAAGAAACAAAAATTTGTAAGAAATATTGGTAAATGTAACTATTACAACTGTTAAGTTGCAAGTAATAGACTAGTAACAGGCAAGTCAAACTATTTCTTAAATAAAAATGGCATTTTCTGTGTCAAATAAGTGGGAAGTCCTGAGGAAGATAAACTTCTGGGCAGGCTGATCCAATGGCTCTACAACCAACCCAATCAAAGACCAAGTTTCCTTTTACTTCTCAATTCTACCATCCACAGTGCTGTAAGGATGGAATGCTAATATTGAAAGAGGACTTCAACTACTGCCATTTTGGCCATAGTCTGTACTTTCTAATTGATTAAGTTCTTATTTCCAGCTTATCTCTTAATTCAGGCAAAAGATCCTTCAGGCAAAGCATCCCCTGAGGGGAACAGAAACTAACCCCTCCAGCAATAAGGACTGTCCTGAGCCAACAGGACCCCATGTGACTGACCCCCAGACAATTATCAACTTGACCTTCACTGCCCACCTACAGTACCCACTGGCCTTTGTCCCACATTTTTCTCATATAAATCTGAAAGTATTTTCAAAACTTTGAAGACAGTCTTTTGAGACTCTAGTCCACTATCTTTCCAGTGTTGTCCTCACTGAAATAAATTCCTTTCTTGTTTCACACCACTCATTTCTCTGCCTTTAGATTTTATCAGCAGCCAGTGGTTGAACCTAATCTGTTTGGGACCCCTGGAGCCACATGCTCTTGCACCTGAGCCCTGGCTACAATTTATCCAGTTTAATTATTATCTATAATGAATGCACTATTCAATTTCTATGCTTGACAAAAGGTAGAACTAAAATGGTAGACTACAAAAAGGAAGATAGGTGGGATACTTCAGCAGGTATTTTTAAAATGCATCAGGGAACTACAGATCAAAACCACAATGAGATACCATCTCACACTGGTCAGAATGGCTAAAATTAACAACTCAGGAAAGGACAAATGTCGTGTGGAGAAAGGGGAATCCTCTTGCACTGTTGGTAGGAATGCAAACTGCTGCAGCCACTGTGGAAAACAGTATGGAAGTTCCTCAAGAAGTTAAAAATAGAACTATCCTATGACCAGCAATTGCACTCCGAGGTGACCACAAAAATACAAAAATACTAATTCAAAGGGATACAGTACCCTGATGTTTATAGCAGCATTATCTATAATAGCCAAAGTATGGAAACAGCCCGGATGTCCATAGACAGATGAGTGGATAAAAAAGATGTGGCATATATATGTACACAATGGAATGCTACTCAACCATCAAAAATAATGAAATCTTGCCATTTGCAATGACATAGATGGAACTAGAGGGTATGAAGAGAGATAAGCCAATCAGAGAAAGACAACTATATGATCTCACTCATATGTGGAATTTAAGAAACAAAACAGGATCATAGAGAAAGGGAGGGAAAAATAAAACAAGATGAAATCAGAGAGGGAGACAAACCATATGAGACTCTTAATCATAGGAAACAAACAGGGTTGCTGGCGGGGAGCTGAGGGGAGGGATGGAGTAACTGAGTGATGGACATTAAGGAGAGCACATGATGTAATGAGCACTGGGTATTATATACAACTGATGAATCACTAAACTCTACCTCTGAAACTAATAATACATCATATGTTAATTAATTGAATTTAAATTTTAAAAATTCAAAAAAATTAAATTAAAAAATGAAAATAAATAATACTAATAAAATGCAATGTTTCTAGTTTTGTTTTCTTTTTCTGTGAGAAGGATAGAGATGCTGAATCATTTTAGAATTATTACAGAAGTATAATGTTTATCTGTGCATTAAAAGTTTAAGGATATACATTGAAAACACTAATATGTATAGTTTGCAACAAAGGAACACGTAAGAAACACGGAAAATATTTTAAATTCACCAGAATTCAGAAAATAAAGAAAGAAAAGTAGAGAAGTAAAACCGAAGAATCATGATAAATTGAAAACTCAAAAATACATGACTGGAATATGTTCAAATATGTTAGTAACAAAAACAAGTAGATGGGTGCCTGGGTGGCTCAGTTGATTAGGTGGCTGCCTTCAGCTCAGGTCATGATCCCAGGGTCCTGGGATCAAGCCCCACATCAGGCTCCTTGCTTGATGGGGAGTCTGCTTCTCTCTCTCCCTCTGCCTGCTGCTCCCCCAGCTTGTGCTCTCTCTCTCTCTGTTAAAAAAAAAAAAAAAATAGAGTGGCACCTGGCTGGCTTGGTAATATCTGAGTTGAGAGTTTGAGCCCCACATTGGGCAAAGAGACTATTTACTTATTAAATAAATAAATACACATTTAATTCATCTATTAAAAAACAAAAAGAATTTTTTATAAGCGCTACATAAAAAGCACATTGAAAAAATTCTGCAAAATGTTTGGAAAAGCTACACTTCACAAATATTACCCAACAGAAATTGGGTGTCATAATTTTAAGATCAGAAAAAATAGAACTTAAGATAAAATAATAATAAAGAGAAAGAGAAACTATAAGATAGTGCAAAAAAAAATAAAAGAACAACTAAAGAGTTATTTCAACTATAGACATCTAGAACCTTTATAACATTGCTTACAATTATGTATGGCAAAACTGACAGAATTTGAGGGAGAGATTTTACAATCCGCATGTACGCTGGAGAATTTTTAACCCAGCTATCTCAGAAAACTGTAGATCAGAAAAATCCAAAAATGTAGTTAAGGCATAGGATATTTCAATAACATAGCTAGTCAATTTGATCAAATAGCTTTAAATATAAAACTATGCTACATAAAAATATAGCTTCTTTTCTAGCATACATGAATATTGTGGAAAAAATGACCACATAAAGTTTATAAATATGAAAAGATGTGTATAATAAATCACATTCTCTAAGTAAACTGCAGTTTCACTTAGAAAGTCTGAGGGTTCTAGAGGGGAGAGGGGTGGGGGGATGGGTTAGCCTGGTGATAGGTATTAAAGAGGGCACGTATTGAATGGAGCACTGGGTGTTACACGCAAACAATGAATCATGGAACACTACATCAAAAATTAATGATGTGTTGTATGGTGATTAACATAACATAATCAAATTTTAGAAAAGAAAAAAGAAAAAAGAAAAAGTCATTGGGATCAATTGTTGGTAGGTTGTAACTCAGAATAAAAGAAGAAATGAGGAAAATGCTATCTGTTAGGAGGTCCTAGTTTCCAGGACTAGATGGTGGACAGAAATGGCAAGGAGTGGCTTCCCATGGAGCAGATAGTTGAGAAATCTATATAAATGATCAAGTTTAAATTGTTTCCTATTTTGCTCTATAACACTTTCACCTTCCAGCTTCAGTAAAAGTCTATTACATGTAAGAAACATTATATAATGCTGCCTTGGAAAATAAGGTGGGGATGGATATATTCACTTTTAGGAGCAGTGTGGAGGAACCCATGCAGACTCTAGCTGTACGTAGAAAGAAAGAACAGATGAGCCAACATGGCCCCAGATGGATCAACCTTGATAGACTAACATGACCCCATGGTCCTGAATATGGGAGAAGGAATGCAGACTTTCAAGAGCTGTGGGGATGAGTGCTAAGGTAGTTTTCTTAGAATAATAAATGAAAGATTAACACCTTGATGGCAATACTCAGGTTACACTAATGTAAAATATCTTATTTATTTGAAGAATATAGCTTAGTAAACTCAAGGGATGACTGTTTGCTATAGAAACAGATTGTCAGTCTGGCATGCCTGAAATAAATTTGCCACAATCTGTATCTTTACTACACATAAAAAGATTTACTTCTTTAGGGAACAACTAAGCCAAGGACATTGTGTTTCCTTTAAGAAAGAAAAGTAGATTTCTCATTAAAAGGCAAAGCCATCATTTCAAAAAGATGAATTAGTGAGTACTTTTAAAAGATTTCCAGCTGGTTAAGTTATTTAAAATAAATCTAAGAAAATTTCTTAACTCTAGGCCCATTGAATTTTAATTTGATTGTGTGGAGTGTATACTTTTTCACCATAAACTCTTGCTTTATAAGATTTTATTTTTGTAGGGATAGAAGAGTAAATAACAGTCTCTCAATAAATTTTTTTTAAGATTTTATTTTTAGGTAATCTCTACACTTAACATGGGGCTTAAACTCACAGCCCCAAGATCAAGAGTCACATGCTCTTCCAACTGAGTCAGCCGGGCACCCCCTTTCAATAAATCTTTTTAACTTAAGAAAAATAATTTTCCGGGCACCTGGATGGCTCAGTTGGTTAAGCGACTGCCTTCGGCTCAGGTCATGATCCTGGAGTCCTGGGATCAAGTCCTGCATTGGGCTCCCTGCTCAGTGGGGAGTCTGTTTCTCCCTCTGACCCTCTCCCCTCTCATGCTCTCTCTCTATCTCATTCTCTCTCTCAAATAAATAAATAAAATCTTTAAAAAAATAATTTTCCATTTTCATTAACTCAAGGTGACTTTAGATTGTTAATATTCTGAATGTTCAAAAATAACTGGTATGTTGAAGTATTCATTGATTAATTTAGACTTCATCTTTCAAGACTTTGAAGTTTATTGGCAAAGCAGAGATCCATCAACATGAATTCATTCTTGCATTAGAACTTGATATGAGTGCCTTTAAAAAAGAACCTCATCTACAAACATTCGGTGTCTTGCAGTTGTAGAATTGATATAAAGTGCACCTACTGCATGGATCTTAGTAGTAGACTTGTTGCCCCCTCCTGCATCTGAAAAAATATACTAAGTAAGCCCCTAGGCAGTTCTCAATTTTCAGTTGAAGAGGTTTTTTTGTTTTGTTTTAAAAATTTATTTTATTTATTTGACAGAGAGAGAGAGAGAGAGACAGCGAGAGAGGGAATACAAGCAGCGGGGGGGGGGGGTGGGTGGGGGAGAGGGAGAAGCAGGCTCCCTGTGGAGTAGGGAGCCTGATGCAGGGCTCGATCCTAGGACCCTGGGACCATGACCTGAGCCGAAGGCAGCGGTTTAATGACTGAGCCACCCAGGCGTCCCTCAGTTGAAGAGTTTTTAATACCTGAGCAATACTGAATTAATCCTCTGTCCAAAAAGATAGGTATTATGAAATTTTATGATATTTGAACAAGTTCCAGACAGTTTAACACAATTAATGTTTCAAGACTTTATGCATTCTTGAATGAGCCCAACTGACTCCATTCTGTTACAAGACAAAAACTGATATAGCCCTCTCACAAATTACTGGTGATAGGATATGGAGGAATCAGTATACCTCATCACCATTACAGAAAAATAATGTAGAGAGTATTTTCTACTAAGTGTGTTATCTTTGATCTGTAGTGAAAGAATTGTCATGTCTGAAATGGTTATATAGTTTAAATGACTTAAATAAGATTTCAGTTTGCATTTCAAATATATTAATTTTTCTGATATGTTGACTTTAAATAACTCATATAGACAAATACTATGATGCTACAGCTCACAGCCCATCGTAAGCTCCAATAGAGCAGGAATTGTACTCTCAGCTGTAAACAGCACCTAACAGAGACTGTCATAGACCATATGGCCAACCAGTAACTAACTATATGTGAATTAAGAGGTGGATGTTTCCATAAGAGCATTTCAAGAAACAGGTCAACATGTGAACCAAGTTTGTTTGTTTGTTTGTTTAAATTTATCCTATTAAGGATGATATGAGAGCCAAATCTGAATCCATGATCTAAAGATTAATATTTAAATCATCTTAGACAAGTTATTTAACCTCTTGATTCTTACCTTTCTCATCTACAAAATGAGGCTAATGGTATGTACTTAACATACCTGACAATTTATTATAAGGATAAAAATAATACTATGAAAACCATTTGTAAGTTAATATAGTATTATGCATACCTAATTTAGTTAAATTTCTACCATCAAAATAAGTTAAAGGTTATTTACATTAACAAAATAGATTTGAGTATTTGTGCTAACTTTCCCAGTAGCTATGTGTACATTTATAATTAATCTAATTATAGTTGTTACTTTATAATAAAATAGAAAATCTTGGGGATTTTCTTTCCTAAGAGTTAATATTTCCTGATTGAGGTTGTATACTTAAAGAGTGAGACAGGAAAAAAAAAAACCCACACACCAAATTTATCTGATACATTAAATACCATTTGGACTCTGGAAGTATAGCTTTTCCTCTTCAGGGTCCTGGAAAACACTCTTTCCCCCACCCCACCCCCAGTGAAAAGAAGTGCGAAGGAAAAAAGAAATTAGGCTAGTTAAACTTGCTGAGGTATTGAAAACAGAGTTCAAGCACTTGCAGAGTATTGGCATCAGTCTCAGAGGTTCTTTATCTTGTTAAAATGTATATAGTCAGTTGTGAATAAATGTGCAAGTTTTGTTCTTCTCAGGAAAAGATCCTTTAACTTTTATCAAATGCTCGAAGAGTTTCCCAACCCGTAAAAGATTAAGATATGCTTGCTTAAAGAAAATTAGGTGGTAGGTATTCAAGATAAATCATGAGGAAGGTTGTCATTTCAGTTATTTAATTATTAAATATGTTCATGGAACTCAGTGTTTATGGAAGATCTTTGTACAAAATGCAGCAATACTCTACTTTTATTACTTCACTCTTTTTACTTTATCTTCTAGTAGAGAATATTTAAGCAATATAGTCTATGACAATCCACAGTGTTCAATGGGATTAATTTTATAAAACCATGGGTGAATTTTAGTCAAGATTCCTTATAGTGTCCATAACTAAAAATTAGATTTTAATGACTACTCCAATAGCCCTTCTCAAAGTGATATAAGGTTTAAATATTGCCTAAAAAGTACTTAGACTACTGAAGGAATAATAAAAACGTAAGAAATTACTGTATTAATATTTTGTGCTATGCACCTTTTTGTTTCTTATGTTCTCCTTTATAGCTTTTGCTTTGGGAGTTTAGAAAAACCAATAAAAATTGAACACTAAAATATTAAGCTTTTTCATCTTAGAAATTGCCACATTTTGGAATTCAGAGAAGCTGTCTCAGAAAGCCAATTGATTATGAAGTTTTCAGTCATAAGTCATTGTATTCTCAAGTCAAATCTTTTCAATTTTGCTTTTATAGTTTCACAGGAAATCATATGAAATCACAAAACTTTTCTTTAAGTTAGTTTCTGTCTTTGTTTCTCACTATTATTGGAAAAACACTGAATAGAATTCTCAAAGTTTGCTTTCTTTCTTTGTAAAGCAGGTAAGTGAATGGAGTGAAGATTTTTTTTTAAAGATTTTATTTATTTATTTGAGAGAGAGAATGAGAGAGAGAGCATATGGCGGGGGTCAGAGGGAGAAGCAGACTCCCTGCTGAGCAGGGAGCCCGATGCGGGACTCTATCCCGGGACTCCAGGATCATGACCTGAGCTGAAGGCAGTCGCTTAACCAACTAAGCCACCCAGGCGATCCTGGAGTGAAGATTTTGATGATTTTTCTTTATCAATTAGTTGTTAAACATAATAAAAATTGGTGAAGGTTCCTTGCAATTTCTTTAAAAATATATTTATAAAAGTAGAGTATACCTTCTTTATTTTTCCATGCATGACAGAGAGTATTGCCTGGGGAGAGGAAGTTGGCAGCATAGCCATTTTTTAAGGGGCTTATTAAACAAAATACCCTATAATCATTAAAGAATGATAAAGATTCACCATGCAAATATGTCAAAAATAAGATTTAAGGCAATGTAGAAGCCTGTGTGATCACCTCCTGCTGTGTTTTGTACTTTTTTATACTTAGTTAAATTTAAGAAAGATTTAAAGTAATTTACACTTAATATATATTCTATTCAGAATTAGCTAAGAATAAATGTCTCCCTTGTTCAGTAATCCTTTGGTTTCAGAGCATAGAAATCTACTTAAATTCAGTAAGTTAGTGGAAGGCTCCAGGGGAAATCCAGCATACATATTTACAAGAGGTATATGCAGGTGTTACATGAACTAAAAATCATCAGATGCATTTGTTTCCTCTTGTTTCTTTATATCTTTCTCTTTCTCTCTCCCTCTTTCTCTTAATAGTACATTGAATTTTTGTTCCCAATGTTGTACATTTTCAATATTACATCAAGGGTTTTGGTCACATGCTGCCATACCCATTTCCATTAGTATGGGCAGAATAGATTTTGTACCCCGTTAATGTTGATGTTGGTCATATAACTTGGTTTGGCCGATGAAATGTTAGCAAACAGGCCCCATTTTCATGGTTTGGATAATTTATGTTTTCTGGCTGGATGGGTTGTGCTGCTGTAATCGCTGTGAGAAGAGCACATATCAGCAAGCCACTGCCCTATTAATCTGGGCCCCAGAACAAAGACACATGCAGACATAAGACATCAGACTAAAAGCCTGGAGCCCAGCCTAGTCTTCCTGGCCTATATCAATTGAACCGCTGGCCATATGCAAACTGGCATGAAAGAAAATTATAGTTATCATAAGCTATCAAAAGGTATCATATATGAAAATATATGTCAGACTAATAAATGCATTTGTTTTCTTTTTCATGTTTTATTTATTGGTCTGTATTTCATCACAAATATGACTTCTCTCTTTACTCTTCAACAAGTAAATTGTCAAATTACCAAAAATATTTGCCGTCCCAAACCCTACATGACCTTACAGCTGTATTACATGTCCCAGTACTATCTGACTTTCTATAGTCTGTATTGCTTAACTCAAAATTTGAAAGAGAATTTGATTGTTAGCCAGAAAATAAATTAGCTAGCAGTGAATTAGCTGTTAACTGGACTCATGATACAATCTTGAATGCTCATTCTAGGCTGTGAGCAGAACAAGTTTGTTCTCATTAAAATGGATGTGGATGGGAGATAGATAAAGGATTTTCTAATACAGTGTTTAAAGTGATAATGGATATTTTCAGGTCTTGACATGTAGGTTGACATGACATTTGTCTAATAGTACTTGTTTCAACTTGCCCCAAATTCCCACAAAAATATATATCACAATATAGGGAAAAATTATAAACACAAAACAATGGATCTCATAGCCAACCTATGGTTAAACTTTAGGAGATACTTTCATTAACATAAAATTAATAGTAAGTTGAATTATAAATCAAGTTGAATTATAAATAGCAAGATGGTAGAAGAGAGAGCCCCACACCTTGTTCTCTTACAGAGATGCTAACTTAAAAACAATATACAACCTAAAAACTTTATGAGAACTTGAGAAACCAGTTAGAAACTCTCAATACTCAGGTAAACTGACAGCCAAGAACAGCTGCACTGAAATGGATAAGAAAGCCATTTTATTTTAACTGCATCAGCCTCTCTCCCAAACTTGTACAGTTTGTGTTGGGAAGGAAATGCCCATCCTTTATCTTGGCTTCATCCTTGGAAGAGAATAAGAAGAGTAGAACATATGTCCTAAGTTCTGGCCTTTTGGGAGGCAATCCAAGTGACTGGTTTCTGTCTCTCTTGACTCCGAGTGCTAAGGGAACTGGCATATTGTGGATTTCTGGGGACCACAGAGAACAGAAGAGAACTCAGCAGCTTCTGGCAGCACTAGAGAACTTATAATCCTGCAGACAGAAACTGGCACAGCTCACACTAATCAGGAGAAAATAACTGGCTCACAGCTTCTCACTTGAGAGACAAAGGAGAAAGTGGAACGTGTGTCAAATGTTCCAGTTTTGGGGGGGTTCCCTGAGGTACTGCCTTTTGCCTCACCTGACTTAGAATTGGCCTACTTCATATTCCTGGGGTACATAGAAAGCAAAAGTGCTCAGTGGTTTTTGGCAGCCAGACAACCTGCAGGAACATAAAAAGACACCAGAGAGAGCAAAGCAAGACTATAAGATCCTGAAAAAGAAACCAGAAAACCTGTCTAATTGGGAAATTACACACACAAGCTCAGGAAGACATATCCCCATAAAAGTTTTGAGAGAACCCTAGAATTTACAGCCAGGCTGGTTTGTGAAGGTCTTTCCCTGGACAAAGCCAGTCCATAAAGACTAGGAGAGATAGCTGTTTTTTCAAATGTATAAATCATAACAAAAAATAACAAGGCATATGAAGAAACAGTGAAACATGGACCAATAAAAGGAACAAAAATAAATAAATAAATCTCCAGAAACTGATACTAAAGAAATGAAGATCATTGAGCTACCTGACAAAGAATTAAAAATTCTTTCTTTTCTTTCTTTCTTTCTTTCTTTCTTTCTTTCTTTCTTTCTTTCTTTCTTTCTTTCTTTCTTTCTTTCTTTCTTTCTTTCTTTCTTTCTTTCTTTTTCTTTCTTTCCTTCTGAGAGCACATGAGCCAATGGGAGAGGCAGAGGGAGGGAGAGAATTTTAAGCAGGCTCCACGCCCAGTGTGGAGCCAAATGCGGGGCTCCATCTCATAACCCTGAGATTATGACCTAAGCCAAAGAGTCAGCCACTGAACTGACTGAGCCACCAGGCACCCCCAAAATACTGTCTTTAAAAAGCCTGATACACTACAAAAGAACACAGAATGAAAGATAAATGAAATCAGGAAAACAATGCATGAAGAAATGAAAATATCGACAAAGGTATTTTCAAAGTGATGAAAGAAAAAAAATGCCAACCAAGAATACTATATCTGGAAAAACTGTTCTTCAGTAATGAAAGAAAAATAAAGCGTTTTCCAGATAAACAAAAGCTGACAGAGTTCATCACCATTAGACTTGTCTTAAACTGCCAAAGAGTTTGGAATAAAGGGACACTAGGCAGTAACACTAAAGCATACAAAATATAAAGCTCTCTGGAAAAGGTAAATATATAGACAAATATAGATTCTTATAATATTGTAGTGGTTGTGAGTAAATAACCTTTAATTCATCTATAGAATTAAAAAGATAAAAGCATAAAAATAAGTGCAACTGTAAAACTATGTTAATGGATACAAAATACAGAATGTAATTTGTGACATTGATAACATAAGCATAGGGGGATGTAAAGAGTAGATTTTTTTGTATGCAATTGAAGGTAAGTTGTTATCTGTTTAAAATAGATTGTTATAACTCTAAGGATGTTTTATGGAATCTCCATGGTAACCACAAGAAAATACCTATAAAAATTGTACAAAATAAAATGAGAAATCCATTAAAGCTTGTCATTACAAAACTTTAACAAAACACAAATGAAAGTAGCAAAAGAAGAATTGAGGGAAAAATAAAAACAGCATATACAGAAAACAATTAACCAAATAGTAAGTCTGTCCCTCTTGGTAATTACTTTAAATATAAAAGATTAATCTCCACAATCAAAAGACATAGAGTGGCTAACTGGATTTGAAAAAGAATAAGAACCAACTATATGCTGCCTATAAGAGATTTACTTTAAAAATATGGACAAACTTAGGCTGAAAGTGAAATGATGGGGAAGACATTCAATGCAATGATAAAAAGAGAGCAGAGGTGATACTTAGATAAAACAGACTTTAAGTTAAAAACTATCTCAGGAGACAAAGAAGAACAATATTTAATACTAAAAGGGTCAATTCACTAGGAAGACATAACAATTATAAATGTATTTGCACCCAACATCAGAACAAATATTGACAGAACCAAAGAGAGAAATACATGGCAATGCAGTAGTAACAGGAGATTTCATATTTGATTTTAGAGAGATCAACCAGACAAAAGACCAATGAGGAAACAGAGAACTTCAATAACAATATAGACCAGTTAGACCTAACTGACATATACAGAACACTCCATCCAAAAAAAAGAAAAAGCAGAACACATATTCTTCTCAAGTACAAATGGAACATTTTCCAAAACTGATCACATGTTAGATCAATAAAAATGTCTTAACATATTTAAGAAGACTGAGAACATAACAAGTATCTTTTCCAACCACAATGGGATGAAACTAGAAACCAATAGCAAAAGGTAAACCAGAAAATTCACAAATATGTGGAAGTTAAACAACACACTCTTGAATAGCCAGTGGGTCAAAGAAAATTAGAAAATATCTTGTGACAAATGATAATGAAAACACAACATACCAAAACTTATGGGATGAAGCAAAAGCAGTACTAAGAGGGAAAAATTGACAAATCCTTAGCTAGGCTAAATAAAGAAAAGAAAAAAGACCATGTCTTAGCACAGGCTGATATAAAGGAATATCAGAGACTGGGTAGTATAAGCAATAAACATTTATTTCTCACAGTTCTGGAGGCTGGGATGCCCAAATGAAGATGGGAGCAGATCCAGTGTCTAATGAGAGCCCACTCCCCAGTTTGCAGATGGTTATTTTCCTGTTGTATCCTAACATGGTAGGGAGTTAAGAAAGGAAGGAAGCTGTTTCATATCTCATCTCTCTCTTTTTTAAAGATTTATTTATTTATTTTTAGAGAGAGAATGAGTGGGAGGGGCAGAGGGAGGAGAGAGAAACTCAAGCTGACTCCATACTGAGCATGGAGCCTAACCCAGGACTTGATCTCACAACCCTGAGATCAGGATCTGAGCCGAAACCAAGAGTCAGACACCTAACCTACTGTGCCATCCAGGCACTCATGTCTCTTCTCTTAAGGGCACAATTCTCGTTCATTAGGGATCCACCCTCATTACCTAATTACCTCTCAAAGGTCCCCCTTCCTATCATTACATTGGGAGTTAGAATTTCAACTATGGGTTTTGGAGGAACACAAACATTCAGTTCATAAGAGACTGAAATAACAAAAATCAGATATGAAAGAGGGAATATTACAACTAATGCCAGGAAAACATAAAGATAATAAAATACTGTTATGAATAATTATATGCCAACAAATCAGACCACCTAGAAGAAAGTGACAAATTTCTAGAAACATACAACCTACCAAAACTGAATCATGAAGAAAAAAAAATTGAGCAGACCAATAACAAGTAAGAAAATTGAATCAGTAATCTAATATCTCCCAAGAAATAAAAGCACAAGACCAGACAGTTTCACTGGTAAATTTTATCAAATATTTAAAGAATAATTAATACCAATTCTTAAATTCTTTCAAACAATTGAAGATAAAAGAGCATTTCCGAATTCATTTTATGAGGCCAGCATTAATCTGATACCAAAATCAAACAAAAAACTACAAGAAAAAAAACCACTATAGATCAATATTCCTGATGAATACTGATGAAAAATTCCTAGACAAAATACCAGGAAACCGAATTCAGCAATACATTTAAAGGACTGAGTATCATGATGAAGTGGGATTTATTTCTGGAATACAAGGATAGTTCAATATACGAAAATCAATCCATGTAAATACACCACATTAATAGAATAAAAAATAAAGACCACATTATCATCACAATTGATGCAGAGAAACATTTGACAAAATTCGACACCCTTTAAACATTTAAAAAACTAGGAATAGAAGGAAATTATTTAACATTAAAAAAGTCATATATGAAAAGCCCACAGCTAATACATACTCAAAAGAAAAAACTGAAAACTTTCCCTCTACAATCAGGAACAAGACAAAGATGTTCACTCTCCGCAATTCTCTTCAGTAGAGTACTGAAAGTCCAGATCACTCAGGCAAGAAAAAGAAATAAAAGGCATCCCAATTGGAAAGGAAAAAGTAAAATTACCTCTTCACAGATGATATGATCTTGTATGCAAAAAACCTTAAAGATTACACTCACACGCGCGCGCACACACACACACACACACACACATGAACTCTGTTAGAACTAATAAACAAATTCAGCAAAGTTACAGGATAGAAAATCAACACACAAAAATCAGTTGCATTTTTCCACAGAAATAATGAGCAACCAGAAAAGGAAATTAAGAAAATAATCCCATTTACATTAGCATCAAAAAGAATAAAATACTTAGCAATACATTTAACTAAGAAGGCAAAAGATTTATACTCTGAAAACTATAAAACATTCCTGAAAAAGTTAAAGAAAACACAAATAGATGGAAAGACATCCAGTGTTCATGGATTGGAAGACTTAATATGGTTAAAATGTCCATGCTATCCAAAGCAATCTACAGATTCAGTGCAACCCTTATTAAGATTCCCGATGACATTTTTTCTGTAGAAATGGAAAGTTGTCCTACAATTCATATGGAATTTCAAAGGACTCTGAATAGTGAAAAAAATCTTGAGAAAGACAAAAAACTGTCACATTTCATGATTTTTAAAACATTTTACAAAGCTACAGTAATCAAAATATTATAGTACTAACATAAAGAAAGACATATAGAACAGTGAAACAGAATATAGAGCCAAAACTAAATCCTCATGTATGTGGTCTTTGAAAAAGTTTCCAAAGCTACATAATGGAGACAAGAGTCTCTTCAACAAACACTGTTCAGAAACTGATATCCACTGACAAAAGAAGTTGGACTTCTTCTATACCTAATGCCAAATCCAAAAATTAACTAAAAATGAGTTAAATTCTTCAATGTATAAAATTCTTAGGAGAAAGCATAGAAGAAACATTTTATGAATAGGATTTGGCAAAGATTCTTTGGATACGACATCACAATCACAGGCATAAAGTCAAAAATAGATATATGGGACTAAATTAAACCAAAAATCTGCAAAGCAAAAGTAAAAATCAGCAGAGTGAAAAGATAACCTAAAAATAAGAAAAAAATATTTGCAAACCATATATCTGAAAAGAGGTTAATATCCAGAATACATAAAGAACTTCTACAACTCAATAACAAAAAAATCAAATAACCTGATTAACAAATGGGCAAAGGACTTGAATAGATATGTTTCCAAAGAAGATAAACAGCAAACAAGTATATTAAAAGATGCTCGCCATAATAATCATTAGAGAAATGCAAATCAAAACAACAATGAATTATCACCTCCCATATGTTAGAATGCCCACTATGAAAAAATAATAAAATAACAAGTGTTGGCAAGAATGTGGAGAGATTGGAATGCTTGTGCATTGTTGGTGGGAATGTAAAAGTCAGGCAGCCACTATGGAAACCAGTATGGAGAGTTCTCAAAAACTAAGATTACCATATGATCCACCTCTGGGTATATTGATCCAACCCTAGTTTTGAGTATATATCCAAAAGAATTGAACACAGGGTCTTAAAGAAAGGTATTTGTATTCCCATATTCATTGCAGCATTATTCACAATAGCCAAGATATGGAAGTAACCTAAATATTTATCAAC
This sequence comes from Zalophus californianus, assembly GCF_009762305.2. NCBI lineage: Eukaryota > Metazoa > Chordata > Mammalia > Carnivora > Otariidae > Zalophus > Zalophus californianus. The sequence continues at coordinate 23,324,575 of NC_045606.1, read as the reverse complement.
TGATGAATGGATAAAGAAAAGGTGGTGTATACATACAATGGAATATTATACAGCAACACAAAAGGACATCCTATCATATGGTACAACAAGAATCAGGACATTATGCTAAGTGAAAGACCAAAATTGCATATTTCACTTATAAGAGGTATCAAAATCAGTCAGACTCTTAGGAATAGAAACAGAATGGACATAGAGCTTCAGTTTTTCAAGATGAAATTTCTAGAAATTTGTTGCATAACAATGTGCATATAGTTAACACTATTGTACTGTACACATAAAAACTGTTAAGATGATAAATTTTATGTTGTGCTTTTTTAACATAATAATAAAAAACTCTAGAGTAATAGTACATACATCTTAAGTTTGAAACAAAACAATTTATAGCTTAAATAAAACAAGAAGCCTGTCTTTCTCCCTCAGTACCCTGAGTAGGCTCCTAATCTAACACACACACTATTTCCCAGTACCCTAACATGTGAGAAAGGGTTATCCCTACCTAAGGCACTGTAGAGTGCCTAGGATTGCACAGACATACCCACCCCAAAAATTTATCAAGGAACACAGGAGTGCTTTGTCACTCAGATTCTGTCACTTAGCACAGACACAGAGCAATCCTGTAATCCTAAACATTCACTCTCACGACTAATCCTATTTAAACAAGTGCAAAGGAAATTTTTCTTCACATCTCCTGCCCCCAAGTCCTTGAAACCAAAATCTATATATTAAGAAGGCTTGTAAGAGTACCCCTGTTGACTTTGGGGGAAAAGTCTTCATTGGGATAGAGAGAGAATGAGCAGCAGAAGAACTTAGGTAAGGGAGAAGACTAATTAATTTGTAAATTCTTTCTCTAAGAAAGCATGAAGTCATTAGATTCTTGTGTAACAAAGTATGGTTTCCCTGTGGTTGTGGAGTGTCCATTTTCTTATTTTCCTTTGTGTTCAATTTTAGGTCCTAAACTTGGCATGTGACTACCAACTGTTGAATTTTGCAATTGTTGCACTGGAGAATGAGGAACATTTTGCAATATTAACACAATTCACATTATTCCCAAATATGCACCTATGTACTTTTATGTACACATATGTCTGAAGCACAGTACTTATTCTTTTCAATTACAGCCAGATAAATATTGAATGACAGAATTGTCAATAGTTCTACTCTTACAAAAATATTTTATAAAATCTAAGTAAATTTTGAAAATAAAAAGTTCTAGCTTTATTTAAATAAAGTTTGTTAAATGTAGATATTTAGTCATTAAGTACCTTGCCTATTAATTTTAATAAATACTTATGAAGGTTTGATAACTAAATTTTTGAAACATGAAAATAATTAGTATTTAATTTTATGTTAATTTACCAATTATTTAAAATATTTTCAAATTTTATGCACTTGGAATATAATCATAATTTATTTTTAGATAAACACAAAGATGAGGCAGGCAAATAAATATATAAAGTAGTCATGACAATATAAATTTCCAATAAGATAGAATTCATGAGAAAATGGTTGGAAGTGATTAATAGGAGTGTTTTGTATTAAGATACTTTCTGCAATAAATATATTAACTCTGGATCTTCATATACATAATAAGAGCATCAAAATGTACAAAATTAAAAATTTAGAAAATGGATAGAAGTACTATCATTTAAAGGTATTTAAACACACTTTTTGAGTCAAAAACAGGTCAGGAAGGCATGAAACATGTAAGTATATGATTGAGTAATATCATGAAGAAGCCTAATTTTTAATATTTAATATATTTAATATATTTTTATATTCAATATGTTTGCCTTTATTTATATATTTAATATGTTTACATATATTTAATATTTTTACCTTTTTTTTAAATTTTTTGTTTTTTTTTTTTAATATTTTTACCTTTATATGAGTATTTTCATTTTCTAGCATCTACAAAGAAGAAAAAAATAAAAATACAAATCTACAAAGAACTCATGAACACAACCTTGAATTTGTTATTTTACTATTCATTTAAACACAATGCAGTGAATCTAGAAACGTTTTTAAAATTTTAACACATCAAAAAAAGCTATAAAATCAAATTTATTTTAAAAAATCTCTTTATGACTACACAACTATTAACTTAGAATACCCAAATTATAGGGGTGCCTGGGTGGCTCAGTTGGTTAAGCAACTGCCTTTGGCTCAGGTCATGATCCCAGAGTCCTGGGATCAAGCCCTGCATCAGGCTCCCTGCTCCAAGGGAGGCCTGCTTCTCCCTCTCCCACTCCCCCTGCTTATGTTCCCTCTCTCACTGTCTCTGTCAATTAAATAAATAAAATATTAAAAAAAAGAATACCCAAACTATAATTTCAAAATGTTTAGACAGTCTATATATCAATATTCAAAATATTTGCAAATATGACTATTATTCATTTTATACAACATATTAATGCATCCAACTAAAATTATGCAAATATTAGCAGGAACTGAAAATGTATTAAAAATTCAATTTTCAGTTCTACATAAGGGTTTGTAGAGTGGAATGGCAGGTGATATATCTTAAACAGCCAGAATTTACTAAATTATGAATCTTTATTCTCATTCACATTACTATTAAGAATGCTATTGGGGCACCTGGGTGGCTCAGTCAGTTAAGTGGCTGCCTCGGGCTCAGGTCATGAGCCCAAGGTCCTGGGATCGAGCCCCACATTGGGCTCCTTGCTCAGCCCAGAGCCTGCTTCTCCCTCTCCCTCTGCCTGCGTGCCACTCCCCCTGCTTGTGCTCTTTCTCTCTCTGTGTCAAATAAATAAATAAAAATTTAAAAAAGAATGCTATCACAAAATAATATTTAGCCTAATTTTTGGAAGATCTATTCAAATCAAAATTAGGTTAGAAGCTAAGATCATTGCTTTGATTAACAAGCATGACTACCAGTTCTTAAGATATTGGTCATGGAACCAAGGCTTACTTGGAAACTGAAGAAGTCATGTGCTGCATTGATGGGGCTATAAACATAATTACCTATCTAGTTTTCTTTTCCCTAAAAACTAGATAGCCCCAAATCATCATTATTACTTAACATAACTCTGAAAGTTCTGGCTAATGTAATAATTTGTAAAACAAATAATGGGGGAAGATAATCACTGTTTGCAAATAAAGTAACTATATATTCAGAAAACCTGTGGAAATTCAAATTTATTTTAAAGTTTAAAGGAAATAGCTGAGTTAAAAAAAAACCTAAAAATCAAAACATTCTTTATACCAGCTACTAACATTTAATAAATAAAATGAAGATATCCTTTCAAAAAGAAATAAATCAAAATAATAAACAAAACATTAGAAATAATCCTAATAAATGATTGCATCTAAATTTTTTAAATGATAAAAATGTTACTGTAACTAAAGTATATTTAAGTAAATGGAGAGATGTATAGCTTTCTGATTTGGGAAACTTGAAAGTGAAGCAGTTCTCCTCTCAAAGTACACCATTAATTTAACCAAAATTTTTGTGTGTATGTAAAGGTGATGTATAAATTCTAAAATTTCTCAGGGATAAAAAAAATCCTAGATGAGCAAATAAGTTGTCTGAACAGTTGGAATAGTAAGGTCAAATATCCTCTATCAAATTTAAATTACATTAAAAAGTTAAAATAAGATTTGATACTGATATCACAATAACACATCATAAACTGATGTGGAAGAATTAGATAAAAATAACAAATGATATTAAGGAAAAGTAGCTATGTAGAAACATAAAATTAGAGTATCAGGTTATCTCAATCACATAAATAAATTTCAAAATTCACAGTAGAAATTTTAAAAATAGAGATGATGATAATATTGGACTCTGGTATCTGGGTAGAAATTTTCATTGTGTTCTTAGTACTCACAAAGAGAAATCCTATCAGATTTGATTACATAATTTTAAAGGAGTCTTGCTATTCAAATACCAAAAAGAATGTTAACTATGAAAATGTATAGAAATATAATAGAATTCAAGGAATATAATGTATTTTCTTCAATAATTATTGCAATTATGAAGAGATTCACAATAATTAATGAAGAAAATATATTATATTCCTTGCTATATAAAAAGTTTTTACAGACAACTCAATAGCAAAAAATAAATAATCAGATTAAAAAATTGACAGAGGAACTAAAGAGACATTTTTTTCAAAGAAAACATACAGATAGTCAACAGACACATGAAAAGATGTTCAACATCACTAATCATTGGGGACATGCAAATCAAAACCACAATGAGATATCATCTCACACCTTTAGGAATGGCTATTATCAAAAAGACAAGAAATAATAAGTGTTGGCAAGGATGTGGAGAAAGAAAATCCTTGTGCAGTGTTGGTGGCAACGTAAATTGGTACAACCATTGTGGAAAAGAGTACGGAGTTCTCTCAAAAATTTAAAATCTTTCTTAAAAAATTTAAGTAATTCCACTTCTGGATATTTAACAACAACAACAAAAAAACCACACTGACTTGAAAACATGTCTACACTCCCATGTTTACTGCAGCATTATTTACAATAGCCAAGATATCGAAACAACCGAAGTGTCCACTGACAGATGAATGGATAAAGAAAATGTGATGTGATATATATATATATATAGTGGAATGTTATTCAGCCATAACAAATAATGAAATCCTGCCATTTGTAACAACACAGATAGACCTTGAGGGTATTATGCTAAGTAAAATAAGTCAGCCAGAGAAAGACAAATACCCACCGATCTCACTTATGTGGAATCTAAAACAAAATCAAAAACAAAAACCAGCTCATAGATATAGAGAACAGATTGGTCTTTGCCTGAGGAAGGGGTTGAAGAACAGGTGAAATGGGAGTCAAAGGGATAAACTTCCAGTTACAAAATAAGTCATGGGAATGTAGTGGCATGGCAACTTTAGTTAATATTATACTGCATATTTGAAAGTAGCTAAGAAAATAGATCTTAAAGGTTCTCATTACAAGAAAAATATTTTGTAACTATGTATGGTGATGGATATTAACTAGACTTATTCCGGTGATCATTTCTCAATATAAATAAATATCAAATCATTGTTGTACACCTGAAACTAATATAACATATGTCAATTATACCTCAATAAAATTTTTTTAATTCTTACAAATTATGAAAACAACTCTGAAAACAGTGGGGTGACAAATCATTTACAAAAGAAACATAAATTGACTAACGTACAAATGATTAAAAAAAAAAACATTTTCTACCAATAAGCAGAAATGAAAATTTCAAGCAATTAGATACCAATTCTTTCACTTAAGAAATTGTTTTCAAGAAATTTATCCTCAGTAAATTATCAATGTTGTCTGTCACACAATTTTTGAGGAGCAATATTTTGGAAATAACCTAATGGCTAAAAATTTTAAATTGTTTTACAAATCATGATGCCTCTGGGTGGTGGGATATTATGCAGTACTTAATGGTATACTTGATAAGTATTTCTTATAGTTCTGGAGTCAGAAGTCTAAAATCAAGAAGTCTGCAGGCCTAAGTTCCTTCTTGAGGACTCAGGTGAATTTGTTTCCTTGAGTTTTACAGTTTCTAAAAGCAGTCTGCATTCTTTGGCTTTTGGTCTCTTCCTCGAATGATTCCAACTTCTGGCTTGTTTCTATTTTTGTACCTCCTACTCCTTACCCTGAATCACCTACCTCCCTTTAATAAGGATAATCGCTGATTGCATTGGGCCCACCTGGATAATCCAGGATGTTAGGACACCATCACAAGATCCTTAACTTAATCATATCTACAATATTTCTTTTACTTTGTAAGGTAACATTCACAGGTTTGGGGATTAAGATATGGACATCTTTGGGGGTCCATTATGCAGTCTTCCATTATAAAACAAGGTTTAAAAGATGATGTGTAGTCCTACTCCTCTAAGTAGTGAAATTTTATGTGTGATACTCATCTATTTCCAAGTATTTTTACAATAAGAGTGTAAAACTCTTATAATCCACATTTTTTCCATGCCTGCAGCCAGAAACTTTTCTTTTTTTTAAGATTTATTTATTTATTTGAGAGAGAGAGAGAGAGAGAGCATGAGTGGGAGGGGTGGGCTGATGGAAAGAGAGAGAAATTTTCAAACATACTCCACCGTCAGCATGGAGCCCATCTTGAGGCTCGATCTAACAACCATGAGATCACCACCTGAGCCAAAACCAAGAGTCAGACACTTAACCAACTGTGTCACCCAGGCGCCCCCCACAGCCAGAATCTTTTTAAATTCTGACTTGCTTGTATTGCCTTAACAGTCATGGTAAAAAAGTATTTTTTCCATTTCAAAACATACTACATCAAAAAATCACTTTTCAGATGTAACTAAGTAAGTTTGAATATCCAAAAAATAAATAAATAAATAAAGGATGCTCATACACACACACACGCATATTTCTTTGGATATAACAGTTAGAGTATGACTTTACCCCAAATTACAAGTCTATACCCTATGTAGTATCTTCTTACTCTGAGTATCTTTAATACTTGCCTGAAAGTTAAATAGGTATCTTTCCTTGTTTTACATAAACAAAATAAAATAAATAAATGTACCTTTTCTATTATTTTGCTATTTTTTAACCCTTAAAATATTACCAGTTGTTCTGCATTGTTTGTTTTTTTGTAAATGCAAATGTACTGTGGCTTCTGGGAAATTTTATATTCTATTAATCAACTTGCCATATTAATTTAATACTATAATTTAATACTGGGGATTAAGTAGTTTTTATCACTGATTTAAATATTGTGTTTGTTTTACAAAAATATAAATACAATAGATTAGTTATAATAAACTTGGGAAATATTACTTCTTCTTTTAGTAATAGTCTTGAAATGCTTATTAGTAGGCTCATTTTACTCTGTATCTGTTTTGCAAGATAATCAGTTTGTCATAGATTTTCTTTTTAATGTGAAGCCAAAATATCCATGTTCTTGTTCTTTGTGTTGTATTGCTACCTGAATGTCATTCCTCAGAAACATATCAGTTATGATTTTTTTTACTCTATGATTTTACACTAAAGTCATTAAAATAATTTTCCTCTGAAAGTAGCATTCAATAGTAATGTTAAAATTTCCAATTATTTATTAAAGAAAAAGGTGAAAATCCAGTGATATTTTACTGCTCTGAATAATTTCTCAGAGTAGCTGATCTGAATTTGCTAATACCAATTCCAACAATCTCTTTCTTGTTGGTGGAAGCACTGGTGTGCCCTCTGCTCTCTGCCTCTGGATATTTCTATTTCATTTGATAACAGTGCTAAGCCAACCTGCTGTGGGATTTATGAATTTCTTGGGTGAAAATAATGGAAAAAGTAATGGCATTCATTTGGGTACTACCTTTATTATGCAATTCATGGAGACTGTCTCCTTCACAGTTTAACCTTTCTTTTACCAACTAGTTTATCTTCATGTCTTATTTCTATTTGGCCCTGTTTTTAGTTGGCTTTCTCACTGAATATTTGAAGAACAAAGTAATCAGAAAGTATGTGCTGATTTTCATTGTAATTCAAGTTAAGCTGGTTAAGTTACTTTCTATTACTGTGCGGTTTGGTCTTGCTTTGAGAACATGTAATTGGTTGTCCTGAGTAGTATTTATTATTTCTCTCTGGTAGCATGGAGCTTTGACACACAGGGATGCTTGGACAACCCCAAGAGGTCAATTGAAAATAGTATTTCAATCAAATTCCATAACAAAGAATTGACCCCAGGATGCTTATGGTGAGGATTTTGAGTTCCTTTCACCTCATAATTCTATTGAAAAGATATTTTCTTCCCTATGCACTATTTCAAAGCTATTGTTCTTTGTAACTTCCTATCCTTTATGATTATCCTTACTATACTGTCCTATACTATTTTGATCTGAAAAAACACATGAGACATAACAAATTTATGACGTAAGTCACCAAGTTTGCTGATTAAATACCTCATTACTTTCACTTTACATGCCAAGTAAATTCTTCAGCCTGATTTAAAGTACTTAATTTGAGTTGAAAATATTTGCCTTTTGGGTGAGGATTTATTATGCTATGCTGATTTTTCCATACTGCACTTATCAAATTTTAATGAGATTTTGGGAGTGGGTTCCCAAGATTTCAGATGCATATGTCAACACCTCTAGTCTCTTGACTGTCCTTTTTGTTATTTCTGCTAGCTTTGACTACTCCTTCAGTCATGCATTCAAGGCCCTTGGAATTTGCTCGAACCCTGGCCCTGACATTCAATGAGTTTCTAAACCATAATTTGATGTGGGAGCTTTGCCAACACTCGGTGACTATGAAAGCCTGCAGGCAACCTCTGGTTTTAGCATAATCTCTTTCAGCCTTGAAAGTACATAGAGATCCATAACATTCCTGCAATTTACATATAATCCCAAATTCATAAATAAATTTTTTACAAAGGAACAAAATTTAAGTCTTTTGGATTCTGAATAACATTTCTACTTATAATTAAAAATCAGCTTCCCAAATACTACAGGTTTTTAACTCAAAAACTAATCTGCTAAGTAATATAAGCAGTGGGGTAAATCTATCCTCAATATTAAAAAGCTCCTGTCAAACTTTAAAACTTTAAATTGTTACAAATATATTGATTATAGAATGTAATACAAAACAATTTGATTTACTTTTAAATTTAAATTCAGTGATAAAGAATGATATGCAAACATATATTATTCTTTACTTAGTAGATATAAACATGTAAATATAAATTTACTTTGGTAGCTGTTTGCTGTGAAAAAGTTGTTTGCTCTTTTCATTCCCAAGTAATTGCATCTAACCTTTTCTGAATACATGAGTGAATTCATGCATAGACTGAGTTCTCAGGGAATTGTTTATTCATTCATAAAATATACAAATTCTAGGTTGTCTAATGATTCAAGGTAAAAATTCATTATTTTGATGGATGCTTTTTCTCTACAGCAACATATGGATAACTAGTTAGTAACCTTGTTATTAGTCTGCTAATTGTTTAAAAATTGCATTAAAGAATGTTATGTAGAGAAAACCTTTCTATCACTTTAAAAATACAATTTCTATTTTATGAAGAAATAATTTACCTTTGAAATTATTTTTAAAACCTTATTATTTCTCTACTGGATATTTTTTTAAGCAAAAAGGAGATTTTTTGCAGAATTAAAAAATTGGACATCAGTTTTTTTTTTTAAAGGATTTTATTTATTCATTTGAGACACAGAGATACAGAGAGAGAAGAGAAAGCATGAGCAAGGAGAGAGGCAGAGGGAGAGGGAGAAGCAGGTTCCTTGCTGAGCCAGGAGCCCAATGTGGGGCTCGATCCCTGGGATCATGACCTGAGCCGAAGGCAGATGCTTAACCATCTGAGTCACCCAGGCACCCCTGTACATCAGTTTTATTGTTTATTTTTACTATTTACATATATTAAACATTAGTCCACTAAAACTATGATTTATGAGAAAGGTATGTTTTCTTTCTAATAAAATTATGCTTAAAGTTTGAAAATATTTTGTATCATTACTTAGATTCATTTCATCTTAGAGTAGATGAATTAAGCCAAACCTGTAGTCAAGCAAGAAATATTTTTTAATGCAAAATATTTAACATTTCAATGTCAGATCAGTTTATATAATTATCATTTACACTGTTAAATTACATTTACAATTCTTCTAATTACTAGGCTTATTACACTTGCATCTCCTTTTTAAAAGTTATATTTAATACACAAAAACTGTTCTATGAAATATATGAAATTCGATTAAAATAACCATAACTATTGATCCTTACAAAGTGCAAATGTGCATGGAGGCTGAAGCAGCAGAAAATATAATGCAAATAATCAAATATGGTGACATGGTAAAGGCAGGAGGCAGGTCATAACATCAGAGCAGAGGTCTCATGGGAAGGAAGAGATACATATAAATAGGCAAATGAAGAGGCCAAAACAGAGCACACTAGACCATGTGCAATTACAAAAGAAGAGTTCATGATTAGGATAAGGTACAAAAGAAGAGTTCATGGTTAGGATAAGGTTTTCTTCATGGTGAAAGTTCCAATTCCCAAAATATTGATCATGAAGGGAGGCAGAGACTTAGGCAGTTAAGGAACACTATATCTCATTAAGAGTAAGACGTTATATTCATTGAAGTCAAAAATGAATTTTTTTTACTTCATCATCATTGGCTGATGATGATAAATTTAGATACTATTATTAAAATGGTCTCAAAGTCCAGAGAAAGAAAGAAAGTAGAGAAAGAAAAGAAATAGATGCAGAGTATAATAGAAAGTAATTTTTCAACTCTGCTAATATTAATCAATGACAAAATATAAAGGGAAAACGATTACATTTGCTTTAATGATGACAACAACAAAAACTAAAGCACATGGGAATAAACTTATGAAATATACAGGAATTAAGTGAAGAAAACTTTTAAACTCCAGTGAAGAACACAAAAGACTTGGATAAGTAGAAAGACCTACAATTTTCTTAAATAGAAAAAGCCAATTATTATAAAGATGTCCATCTCTCCCAGTTTACATGATTCTATTGGAAAAACAAAAAAGTTTTGAGGGCAAATTGACAAATTTTATTCTAAGTATTCTAAAGAATAAAGAAAATAATTATGTGAGGATGAATTTCTGAAAATAGAGTTACTGATGATTTCCAATACCACCTTTAAAATGCATTGTAAAGCTTAAATAATTGGTTCTGCATGCATTTTGTCAGATCACCCAAATAGACTTTGGTTAATAATGAATGTGATATTCAGAATCTGTGATGTAAAAGTTTCATTCAGTAAACATTATTGAAATAATAAGCTAGCTATCTGAAAGAAATATAGATAGATCTGTATACTTATCTCATTACTTATACACAGCTAAATAAGTCTAAATGAATTTAACATGTTTGGATACTATAAAAATGGTGAATTAAATATTTAAATGTGTAATACTGGAGTGGAAAAACCTTGTAAAAGGACAGACTACAAAAGTTATTGTTGATAAATTCTACTATATAACTCTCTAAATTTTATTTATAAAAAAATTCAAAAGGTCAAGTAAAAGTAACAATCTTGGAAAATGCTTTACATAGAATTTTTAAAAGGCTAAATTTTTAATGAAGAAGTCATACAAAAAGACTAACAAGTTTATGAACAAATAGGTGAAAGTATAAATGAATCATAAAGTCTCAAATTGCTCATAATTAAAGGGGTACAAATTTAAACAAAAGTTCAAATTTAAACACGGCATATTATACATAAGTATTTAGTTATAAAATTCCACAAGACCTGAGTGTACAAAAATCCAAACTTTCTTTAATTCTCCAATGAATTTAACCTAGTCTTGAGCCATTAAAAAATTCTCTTAAGTTTCTGCCAGTTCATAGTTTTTTCCGGTTTGCAAGTCAGTCCTATTAAGTCATTTCTCAGTCCAGACTATCCAATTTCATCTAAAAAAAATCTGAACTCAATATTCAGTTGTTCCCACATTCATCTGCATCCCAGATTGGCCTCTATATTTCTGGGGTGAGATTAGGTGTGTCCTGGTGTCAGATTTGGGGAACATCAGCTCTTACCCTCTCATCTTACTGAACCTTCCTTCTTGGATAGGTAACTGGGTAGCTATTATATTTTCATCTCACACTCTCATTAATCCAGGAATATTCTTACTGGGAATTCATCTTATTAACAAACAAAACAAATAAATATGCCAAGATGTAACTACAAGGATGTTCTGTTTTGGCATGGTTTTATAATAACAAAAACAAACCAAAAAATTTTAAAAATCCCTAAATACCAACCAATAAGAAACACTAGAATATAGCACAACAATTAAAAAACAATGCAGGGGCACCTGGGTGGCTCAGTCATTAAGTGTCTGCCTTCAGCTCAGGTCATGATCCCAGGGTCCCCCTGCTTGTTTTCCCTCTCTCACTGTGTCTCTCTCTGTTAAATAAAAAAAGAAAAGAAAAGAAAAGAACAATGCATTTTGGGTGTTGAGTTTGATAAGTTCTTTATAGACCTTGGATACTAGCCCTCTATCTGATATGTCATTTGCAAATATCTTCCCCATTCCATAGGTTGCCTTTTAGTTTTGTTGACTGTTTCCTTTGCTGTGTAGAAGCTTTTTATCTTGATGAATTCCCAATAGTTCATTTTTGTTTTTGTTCCCCTTGCCTTTGGAGATATGTCTAGCAAGAAGTTGCTGCAACTGAGGTAGAAGATGATACTGCCTGTGTTCTCCTCTAGGATTTTGGTGGATTCCTGTCTCACATTTAGGTCTTTCATCCATTTTGAGTTTATCTTTGTGTATTTTGTAAGAAAATGGTCCAGTTTCATTCTTCTACATGTGGCTGTACAATTTTCCCAGCACCATTTGTTGAAGAGACTGTCCTTTTTCCATTGGACAGTCTTTCCTGTTTTGTCAAAGATTAGTTGACCATAGAGTTAAGGGTCCATTTCTGGGGTCTCTACTCTGTTCCGTTGATTTATGTGTCTGTTTTTGTGCCAGTACCATACTGTCTTGATGCTTATAGCTTTGTAATATAGCTTGAAATCTGGCATTGTGAAGCCACCAGCTTTGCTTTTCTTTTTCAATATTCCTCTGGCTATTCGGGGTCTTTTCTGGTTTCATACAAATTTTGGGATTATTTGTTCCAGCTCTGTGAAAAATGTTGATGGTATTTTGATAGGGATTGCACTGAATGTGTAGATTGCTCTGGGTAGCAGAGACATTTTAACTATTTATTCTTCCAATCCATGAGCATGGAATTGTTTTCCATTTCTTTGTGTCTTCCTCAATTTCTTTTATAAGTGTTCTATAGTTTTAGAGTACAGATCCTTTCCCTCTTTGGTTAGGTTTATTCCTAGGTATCTTACGGTTTTTCGTGCAACTGTACATTGAATCCTTAATTTCTCTTTCTTCAGTCTCATTGTTAGTGTATAGAAATGCAACTGATCTCTGTGTATCGATTTTATATCCTGCCACTTTGCTGAATTCCTGTATGAGTTCTGGAAATTTTGGGGTGGAGTCTTTTGGGTTTTCCACATAAAGTATCATGTCATCTGCAAAGAGTGAGAGTTTGACTTCTTTGCCAGATTGAATGCCTTTTATTTCTTTTGTTGTCTGATTGCTGAGGCTAGGGCTTCTAGTACCATGTTGTACAACAGTGGTGAGAGTGGGCATCCCTGTCATATTCCCGACCTTACGGGAAAAGCTCTCAATTTTTCCCTATCAAGAATGATATTTGCTGTGGGCTTTTAATGATGGCTTTTATGATATTGAGGTATATTCCCTCTATTCCTACACTGTGGAGAGTTTTAATCAAGAAAGGATGCTGTATTTTGTCAAATGCTTTTTCTGCATCACCTAAGAAGATCATATGGTTCTTCTCCTTTCTTTTATTAATGTGACGTATCACACTGATTGATTTGCAAGTGTTGAACCAGCTTTGCAGCCCAGGAATAAGTCCCACTTGGTCCTGGTGAAAAATCCTTTTAATGTACTGTTGGATCCTACTGGCTAGTATCTTGGCAAGAATTTTGGCATCCAGGTTCATCAAGGATATTGGTCTGTAATTCTCCTTTTTGGTGGGGTCTTTGTCTGGTTTGGGGATCAATGTAATGCTGGCCTCATGGAAAGAGTTTGGAAGTTTTCCTTCCATTTCTATTTTTTGAAACAGCTTCAGAAAAATAGGCATTAAGTTCTTCTTTAAAGTTTGGTAGAATTCCCCTGGGAAGCCATCTGGCCCTAGACTCTTGTTTGTTGGGAGACTTTTGATTACTGTTTAAATTTCCTTGCTGGTTGTGGGTCTGTTCAGATTTGCTACTTCTTCCTGTTTGGTAGTTTATATGTTTCTAGGAATGCATCCATTTCTTCCAGATTGCCTAATTTGTTGGCATATAGTTGCTCTTAATATGTTCTTAAAATTGTTTGTATTTCCTTTGTATTGGTCATGATCTCTCCTCTTTCATTCATGATTTTATTAATCCAGTCAAGAAATGGGCAGAAGACATGAAGAGACATTTCTCCAAAGAAGACATGCAAATGGCCAATAGACACATGAAAAAAAAAATGCTCCACATCACTTGACATCAGGGAAGTACAAATTAAACAATGAGATACCACCTCACACCAGTCAGAATGGCTAAAATTAACAAGTCAGGAAACAACAAATGTGGAAAGGATGTGGAGAAAGCTGAACCCTCTTACACTGCTGGTGGGAATGCAAGCTGGTGCAGCCACTTAGGAAAACAGTATGGAGGTTCCTCAAAAAGTTGAAAAAAGAGATACCCTATGACCCAGCAATTGCCACTACTAGGTATTTACCCCAAAGATACAAATATAGTGATCAGAAGGGGCATCTGCACCCCAATGTTCATACCAGCAATGTCCATAAGAGCTAAACTGTGGAAAGAGTCAAGATGTCCAATGATGGATGAATGGATAAAGAAGAGGTGGTATATATATACAATGGAATATTATTCAGCCATCAGAAAGGATGAATACTTATTATTTACATCGATGTGGATGGAACTGGAGGCTATTATGCTGAGTGAAATAAGTCAATCAGAGAAAGACAATTATCATATGGTTTTGCTCAATGTGGAATATAAGAAACAGTGCAGAGGATCATAGGGGAAGGGAGGAAAAACTGAATGGGAGGTCATCAGAGAGGGAGAAAAACCATGAGAGATTCTTAACTAAACTAAAGGTTGCTGGAGAGGAGGTGGGTGGGGGAATGGGGTAATTTGGTGATGGGCATTAAGGACACATGATGTGATGAGCACTGGGTGTTATATGCAACTGATGAATTACTGAACTCTACATCTGAAACTAATGATGTACTATATGTTGGCTAATTGAATTTAAATTAAATTTAAAAAAGAAAAAAAAGAACAATGTAGACTTAAAAGTTCTGACAACTTGTTATGTTAGTGGGGAAAGACAAGTAGGACTCTAATACTCCTTTTGTGTAAGCATGGGATATCAACAGATTGAACATTTTTGTATGAATATCCATAGGACTGAAAATTGTGGGAGGATGATCCCCTTTTTTTACCTTTTTATTTTAAAATATTAAATCTCAGAGAAAATTTTAAACAATTGTACAATGAACAATATCTTTCATCCAATATTTTACCACGTTACTTAGTCACTTTTTCTATCTGATCTTTTTCTATATTTATTTCTATATGAATTACAGATGATTTTTCCTTCATTTTTATTTGTATATACTTCTCATTCTTCTCTATCTTGTAATTTAAATAGTGTAAGCTTTATCTTCTGTGTTTTAACAGACTTAAGACTCACATCAAGCTTTTCAACAATATAAAATCATATCATTTTTTATCTTAATTCCTGCTGGTCTTGCTCCAAAGTGCCAAATATCTCTTATACACTTAGGTTCTGTAGCATTTATAGATTGTGGGTTTTTTTAAGATTTATTTATTTATTTGAGAGAGAGAGAGAGCAGGAAGAGGGGCAGAGGGAGAGAGAATCTTAAGCAGACTCTGCACTGAGCATAAAAGAGGGTGCAATCTCACAACCTTGAGATCATGACCTGAGCTGAAACCAAGAGTCAGTCGCTTAACTGACTACACCACCCAGGTACCCCAATTGTGGTATATTTTTACTTAAATTTTTATAGATACAGTCCTTCCCACACAACAGAGTTTGCTATGTATTTGTTGAAATACATAGGGGTAGCATATGAATCATGAATTCTCTGGTCCAGGAAGAAAAGAGCTTACTCTTTTTTTTTTTTTTTTTTTTAAGATTTTATTTGACAGAGAGAGACACAGTGAGAGAGCGAACACAAGCAGGGAGAGGGAAAAGCAGGCTTCCCGCTGAGCAGGGAGCCCGATGCGGGGCTCGATCCCAGGAACCTGAGATCATGGCCTGAGCCACAGGCAGACACTTAACGGCTGAGCCACACAGGTGCCCCAAAAAGAGCTTACTCTTAAATATCTGATTTTTATGTTTGATTATTCCATTCAATAGCTAACTCTGGTCTAGAAGCACAATAAGGATCAGCTAATAGTTTTCGATTTTTAGTTAACAAATAAACTCCCTCCAATAAGAGATTTAGATAATTTGAAAATTTGTTTCTACCACTCAAACTTTAAACTCAACACAAAAGACATTTTGAAAACAAAATGAAAAAATTAAGCATAATTAAAAACAAGCTTCATAATCATTGATTTTTAACTACCTATTTGCATATACCTGGAATAATTCCTTGAAAATGACTGAAATAATTTAATAGAGGAAGATTGTCCTGTATTTATTTACATTTTTACCTGACAAAGTTCAGAAGACCTTTTGAAAACATAGTGAAGTAGTATTAATATGAGCAGAATTTACTAAAAAAATTCTATTGTGTTAAAATGCCTGAGGTTTCATACCCTGTTTTATGTTTTAGTTTCACTAAAGTTAATATAGAGGAGAACAGAGATGGAAATAAAGTATTAATTTTTATTTTGACTCAAAGGTGTCTAAAATTTAATATCTAGATAATGCTAGGGCTGTTCATGACCTCAATTTCAATAGACAGCATGCAGAGTGAGAATTCAATCGTACCATACAGATTTCACTCAATCAAGGGAACAATGAAACAAAAATGTTCTTCAGGAAAATGCCAAACTCCTTATTGACCAGTGTGACAGAAACATTGAAGAAAATAGAATTTGGGACTGGTATGACTTTTGGCAGTCCCTTTACAAGGAGCAAGTCCAGGATTTTAAGAGAATGGGAAAAGATGCAATTATATCGTGTTATTAATTTCATTTAAAATAATGATTGCTGAGCAGAGGAAAGGCTTATATATGTTAATCTAGTCAAATTTCACAGATTAAATTTCTAATTCCATGAGTTCTATATTTAAAAAATTATCCTAAGATCAAAGTCTAGAATATTCTCAAGTGTAGGTAAACATGTTGCATTTTCTGAAATTGTTGCAGCATTTATCCATAATGACCCCAAGTTAAAAAGGTGGGGGGGGGGGATTCAGTTTTCAGATTTGTTATCTTTAAAGTACTTTGAAACAAAACAAAGCAAAATGCTCATTGGTACAAGAGGATTAATTACCTGCCCTGGGAAAGACTCTTGACAATCAGGTGTACTTTGAAACACTTAAATAATAACTCCCAAAGTAAAGAATTTTAGCTGAGATCTATAGGGTACATTGAATGGGCAATATATGGAAATAGTCCTACTGGTGTGGACATGTTGGGGTTCAGAGCAAAGGGTCAAGAAAGAATTCTTGAGATGTCTTTGGTGCAAAAAGGTGGTTTTATTAAAGCCCAGGGACAGGACATGTGGGCAGAAGGAGCTGCACTGGGATCATTAGAAGTGGCTTATTATATACTTTCAAGTGGGAGGGGGTTAAGGATAGCACAAACCTCCAAGGTATTTTGGAAACAAGGTTTTCAGGACCCTAAAGGGGCTATTGTTAGGAAAATGTCATTTATTAATGTTTAATAAAACTCAGTCTTGAGGCCCTTCAGATGTATATCAGTGGGCCATATGCTTGGAGGATGACTGCTAACATATATCTTGAGAGGTGGAGAAAAAGGAAGTTTCCAGAGGAATTTCTATATGTTTAAAGTAGACTCACAAAACTGCTTTTTGCCCTTAGCAAAGTGCCAACAATGAGACGGCTGTTTCCAGAGGAAGGATACTCTACCTTTTTCAAAGACTTCAAGGGGCTGTAAGTACTCAGGAAATTTAATTTGTCTTTGTTTTCCACATCAGTATTAATAAAAACTATGCATCAAATGGAAAGAAAGCTGGAGAAAGGAAACTGTACCTTTCTCCCTTATTTCCCATTCCATTTGTTGATGTCTTCCTTTGTTCTAGAAAAAACAAAAACAAAAAACTCTTCTTCTGATCCCACTTGCTTAATCTCTTTTCTCCCCTCCCCCACTTCTCCCCTCCTACCCACTTCTTCCTTCTCCACATCCCCATTCCGTTCCACTCCTCTGCTCTCTACTCTGCTTTGTCTTCTTACTCCTTTCCTCCTACACTCTTTCCCGTTTACATCCTATCTCTATGACTTTTTCAAGTGGGAAGATCCCTCCCCAAGGATCTTTCTTCATTCAGAGCCACACAGTCATCAGAACTATCTCTCTACAGAACAGTTTTGATAATGCTATTAACATTTTTTTTCAATCCTTTCAATTTATTGAGACTCATTTTATGGCTAAGCAACTGGTCTATTCCAGTGATGCTCCAGGTGTGCTTGCAAAGAACTTGTTTTAGTCTGTTTTTTCGAGAAGTTTTCAACAGATGTCAATTAGGTCAAGTTGGTTGATAGTATTCAAGTCTTCTATACCTTTATTGATATTCTTCAACTTGGTTATAACAATGACTAGAAGGAAGCATTGAAATCTTCACCAATAATTTTTAATTTGTCTATTGCTTTCTTCTATTCTTTTAAAAAAAATTTTTAATAGAAACTATAATTAAAATATAAAACTTGAAAGAACTAAAGATCACAGCTTTGAAAGCCCTTATTAATGTGGCCCAACCTATCCTGATTTCCAGCCTGCTGTCTCTCACGGTAGCCACCTTGGAATGACCATGCTCAGTTATCTGAGTTGTCACGTAGTGCTGAGTCTTTGCTTGTGTAGGTTCCCCTATACCAACCCATTCAAGTAGAACTGAAAAACATAAATTTTATCTGTGTTCATTGCCATTTTCAGGAAATAAGTGCAACCATCAGATATGGAATAATTCAGCTTTGTTCACTTAGCACGATAGTTGAAATGTGAACCTAACCTCCAGATTTGCCCAGAAAAAGAATACATTAATTCATTCTATGTGCCTGCCTTGTGCCAGTCACATAAATGTGATGGACTTGATTCCTTCCCTAAGTGTTTGCACTCTAGCAGAAAAAGAGACAATTAAATAAGAATTTTCATAGACTTTCTTGAAAAAATCACAATGTACAGACATCTAACTTCCTCTGTTATATTGGTCAAGAAAATAATTATTTTTTTTTTAAGTTACTTTGACTGAAACTGAAAGGGATGAATAGAAGTTTTTCAGGTGAAAAGGTGAGGGTAGAGTGTTCCACCCACACATATAAAAGCCTGGGGTGAAAAAGAGTAGGACCTAGTCACCAAACTGGAAGTTTAGCACAGCTGAAGCCTGGAGGGAAATGGCAGACATATTGAGAAATGAGTCAGGGCCTGGTATGTGTTAAAGGGTTCAAATTTTATCCTTGAGACAAGGATTTAAGTATGTGAGTGAGATGATCAGTTTCATGTTTGAGGAGTGTTACTTTGTCTTCCCCATGAAAACCTAACCATTCATCAAAAAATCTACAGATTTAGATGGCAAATAATGATGACTTATAGTTTGAGTTTCATATACAGACCCACATTCTTTGCAATGTCCCTGGAGTCTGAAAGACAGATTAGTAACACTTCAAGACTGTTTTTTATATATATTTTCCAAAGATATGACTTAGAAGTAAAAGGACATATTTTGGATTAACAGAGAAAAACTAAAATAATCTGTGTGTTTTAACCAATAATTAATATATTGTAATGAAGTCTGCTAATAGTTAAGTATAGATATTATGATATGAGATTAATACAATTATGTACGATTCATAAGGCTTCTTAATATTGAACACACACAATGAATGTTTATGAGTGAGATATGATTTATTAAATGAAATCTTCCTTGAAAATGTTACCTATGATGTATATTTTTAAATAGTACCTTCAATCAAAGAGAATATTTACAATAAACTGTTTTGCTAATTTATTTACATGATGTCATTGAGCTCTGTTTTCAAGACAGTCACTGGTAGTAATAAGTTCTGTCTCTCACATAGCCATCTTTCTCCTGAAAATTACTGAATATAATTAGTGGTGGTGGATTGTTGGCATTTTCTAAATGAAGTAATCTGTGTAATAAAGTAATCTGTGTCTTCCCATAAAT